>NC_056739.1:461568299-461780799 GCF_019279795.1 Protopterus annectens
CATGATGGAGTCACAAACTCACTCACACACCAAATGCAGGCAAACAGGGAGTCTTAAGGTGTCCAGTGCAGATATAACATTTCTTTGGGATGTGGAAGACAGATGGACCACTTGGAAAATCCCATATGAACACAGGTAGGATGATGGGTACGTCACACAAGGCACCATCCATCAAAGGATGGAAACACTTTCACTCCAACATTGAATGCAGATCTACAGACAGTTTGGAGGTGTGTCGACTCATCTACAATACGCCTTTGGGATGTGGGAGAAAACTTGACTACCTAACAAAAACCCACATGGACACAGGCAGCTGTCATTTTCCTATTTTCTTTTGATTTTTCGTTTTTACCACCCATCCTGCCCCAAATAGATGGTTTAAGCCATTTCACCACACCTTTTCCTTGTTATTGTGCAACTAACATTATGTAGCCTTGGTAGCTGCTCTCTGTCATGCAGTCTTGTTTTCTCTTTTTTTTCATATTTCTCCTGCTTCCCCAAGTCATCCTTTAACTTCCCTGTATTTTATTCTATCTAATATGCTCCTTATAAGTCATATTAGATAGGAAATAATTCAGGAAAGTTAAAGGATTCTGAGCTTCAGAAGGCTGGATAACTGAATAGGATTGTTGTACAGTCTGTAGAAACAAAGCCATTCCTAGATCCCCCAGTATGTTTTCATGTAAACACTTAGCTTGATCCTATCTAGTAGCAATTAGGCTTGTCCTTCAGCACAAAATAAACTATTTACTGCCAAAACAATACCTTGTATTCCATTTTGTGATTTTTAAATAATATGAAATATATATTATTTGTGTACAGTCTTGAATCATGTAATCACCCCTTCCTATAACCAATAAACACATCAGGAAAATAACTACTTTCTAAGAAGGCTGATAGTTACTTTTTTTATTAAATTGGCCATCAATAGCATATTACTGTCACTGTTACCCACAAAAAGACTGGTACTAAAGAATTACAGATCCTCTCCAAACATTTAACATTTACATACAATACCAGAACAGCTTCTGGATTATACATGATAGAATGATCCTCAGGTAACAGTGGAATTAAATGGTCAGACCGGTCCCTTTTCTTGTTATCAGTATTGACCTATGATATTAGTGATAGAAACACATATGGTAGTAGCCCATTGGCACTTTCACTGCTATATCTCCAGTGCCAGGGTTCAGTGGTCATCAGATTCATGGGCTAGGATCAAACTGGACATAATCACTACAGGCTACAGCAACAGGCAGACAATGGATACCACACTTTTCCAGCAGTGATGGTACAATTACTGTACATCCTCTAGCAAACAACTGTCATTAGGTTGACATCTGTGCAACGCAAACAACTAATCATTTTCCAAAGCTATGAACCCAAGGGGACCAGTGAATGTTCTTAATTATATCATTGGTGCAGTATTCTTAATATGTGTGACTTTCCCCTCAAAGATCCCATCCAGCTGGTCAGCCTTCTAAAGTTCAGGATCCTTCCTGTGAAATCCTTCATTGAGGTCTAGGCATGTGCCAGTGTGCTAGTATAAGACAATGCATGAATCCTTCAGTGAGGCCTAGGCTTGTGCCAATGTGCTAATATAAGAGGTATGTAAGAATCCTTCAGTGAGGCCTAGGCTTGTGCCAATGTGCTAACATAAAACATATGTATGAATCCTTCAGTGAGGCCTAGGCTTGTGCCAATGTGCTAGTATAAGAGGTATGTATGAATCCTTCAGTATGGCCTAGGTATGTGCCAATGTGCTAGCATAAGAGGTATGTATGTATGAATCCTTTAGTGAGGCCTAGGCATGTGCCAATGTGCTAGTATAAGAGATATGTATGAATCCTTCAGTGAAGTCTAGGCTTGTGACAATGTGGTAGTATAAGAGGTATGTATGAATCTTGATGCAGTTTATTTATGCAGACGTCCATCAATATCATAACATTTTCTCTGTTACACTGATTACAATCCTGGAAGCTCAGATGGATTAGTACCCTGTTGAGGATTTTTTTCCTGTATTATAGAATATGAAATGTTCTTTCTTATGTCTGTGCTAAAAATAAAGGGAATTGCTACTGTGGTATGCAAATAGTTTATCCTGACTACCACACTAGACATCTATTCTCTCTTGGGGTGAAATATGATGTTAAGTGCTGTCATACTTGTCAAAGATTTGCTCTTAAAACTATTAAAAGTTGCCTTAGGACCTTTAGCAGATATCTGGAAAATAAGACATCATCATTGCTTGTGCCATGTCATACATGGAGTGTACAGCTATGTCATTCTCTTGTTCACTTTCAGAATTTGATGATCAGGCTAAAAGAAGGGAAAAGATAAAGTGTAAAAAGAAAGGAATGACTCAGAATGCACTTCTGCTTCCCCTTCACAGCCAGACAATGGACAAACCCAGATGGGTGCATTCACTGCCTCTGTGCCATCAGGTTGGCATTTCCTAGGCCTTCTAGCATTGCCCCTGTGAAGGCCATTATAGCCAGGGACAGTGGCACATCCATCACTACCGATTGTCCATCTGATTATTCCTCTCCAATTACACATCTGAAGTTGAATTCCCTTGAACTTAAAAGAATTATAATAGCAGAAGGTGAAGGGGTGTTTATAAGTTCTTATCAGAAAATAAATAAAGGATTCCAGTTAGAAATCCATCCCTCAGCATCCAAACTTCAGGCAGACAAGGCCAAAACTCATTTCCCTTCTTTCTAATCCTAGGAAAATTTTTTCTTTGAAATATTTTGTTCAAACTAGCTCAAGGGCTGTTAAAAGCTACTCAACCCTTATAGCCAAGATTTATTATAGAACTGTATTGAATTAGTGAGGCAATTGTATGGAAAATAAAAAAATATTTTGAAAAAAAAGACATACTACTCCTTCTACTGTTCCTACTAAAAATAAAAAGGGGTTTGTCTTCAAATAAAGACCACTCTGATAAATGAGGATTGTACTATGCATCTTAGAGCCCTTTTTCTAATTCTTCTAGCTATTTGTCATGAGGGCAAGATACTCTTTCCTCTGACACTCTTAATGAAAATGTTTCTTTTGGTGAGATGGTCTCTAAGATGAAAGATTTTTTTTTAATGGGAAGGGAGGGAATTTTCTGACACTCAAAAGAGATATTTTGACCCTGTCCAAATACAACTTCCTAAACATGTGACTATTCTCCCAGACTTATAATACACCCTTTTAGCCATTTTCCTAATCTTACATTCCCAACCTCCAGCTTCTACGAAGCCTGACGGATTTTATGGAATAAAGGATTCTCCAAAATATATTTAGAAAAAACAGCTCTTACTTCTTTTGACTTGGAAAAGGGAAATGAATTACTTCTTGTCCCTAATTCTCTACCTAATGATAAGGAAAGCAGAGCCCTTGAAAGGTTCTGAAAAAAATACAGCTGCAACCCTATCATTTTGTGCTATTAACTTTCACACACATATATGACTAAATTCCTTTTAGCTATGTTAGAAAGCATAGGGTCAAAATGTTTTATAAAATGCTTAACCTAAACTTGAGATCAAAATTTCTAGAAATGGTTCATTCTACCTCTCAGGTTGTTAAGCATACTACAAATGTGTATATAATGCCACTGCTGCAGCATCTACAGCTCTGTCATCCATAGGTAGGATTACAACCCTTACTAAATGTCAAGGCTCAATTGCTGAATACTCCTCTAGATAACAATTTGCTGTAGAAGGCCTCGCCAGTAGCTTCCAATGAAACTATGAACCTATAAGTGTTTATAATGATTGTAGAAAGGGGTAAAGTGATGAAATGAGTAAAACAACATTCACTTTATCTGGTCTCCAGATATGAAAGAAATTATCCTACAAAATGAGGTCCTTTCTTTAGAAAAAATTCTAAATTTGAACAACATAAATCAAACAAAGGCCAGTTTAAGGGGAAATAGCAAGGAGACATTAAGAGCCATCAGATTAGGTTCTAGGGTGCTAACAATAATAGACATCAGTCCTGACTATAGTTTTCCAGGCCCCCCATCTCCTTTCTCTTCCGCAGTTCGAACAATTACAACTTCCCCCACAATTACTGGCAAACCTTCCTTTTGTTTCCCATTATGGGAAACAACTATTTTAGATTAATGTGTGTTAAACATCATTAAAAGAGGTTACATGCTTCAAACAGATTCCAAACCAACCCTCTTAGACATTGTTCAGGTTTCTAAAGGTCAGGGACATCTCATGCTCTCTATTATTTCAAATCTCCTTATATTAGTAGTGAAATTATTAGTAGAACAACTGCTGTCGCACCAACAGGGAAAATTATTTTATTCAAGACAATTTCTATTGCCCAGGAAAGAAGTGAAATGGAGGCAGGTTCTAGAGCTATCCAGACTCATCACCTTTTTGAAGGTTCCTCACTTCAAAATGTTCACCTTCCCAACTCCATTGTCTCATCTACATCCACAATTTCTTTTGGTTACTCTGGATTTAAAGGATATATACTACCACATATATCTTGAAGAGTCCTAGAAAATATTTAAGTTATTTATTTGCCCTTTCAGTTTTCTACAGCACCAAGGATATTCACAAAGTGCCAGGATCTGGTTATAGCCATTTGCAGGTACCAAGTAATTTGCATATATCATTAATTGGAGGATTGTCTAATTCAGGCAACTTCTAGTTCAGAGGTATTAAAGGCTTTGGAGTTATCCATGAATGTTCTTCAGAATCCAGGATTAAAACTCAATGTAAAAACATTTTCTCTAATCCCTTCCTCAATAGTACTCTTCTTAGGTTGCCTAATAAATGTTACATTACAGAGAGCCTGTCTCCCTCCAGACAAAAATAAAAGCAAATCGGGCAAAACAGAACTTCATGTCATCAGCTATTTTCATGGTTCCTCATGCCTGGCTCCATATGTGGAAAATCAAATTGTATCTCAAGCCATTGTAGATCCAGCTCCTGCTCTCTCTCAATCAAAAAATTCAAGTTTTTCCTTGACTAGTTCAGGACTTACTTTGGTGGACCAAACAGGCAAATTCCAGTCTGAGAGTCTTCTTTGAGCAGCCACCATCAACAAAGAGGATTGTGAGTGATTCCTGAGACTTTGCATGTGGAGCTTGCTCCCAAGAAATCAAAGTTCAGGGTGTCTGAAGCCCCTTACATAATAAAAGTCCATCATTACGAAGCAGATGATGGCCCTAATAAATGGTCTCAAAAATTTTCACCAATTGAGGACACAAGTTACTCCACAAGTAGTGGCATACAACATCACAGCTATGTGGTACATAAACAATGAAGGCAGGACAATGTCTTACTCCCTTTGTAAATTAGCTATGACAGCTTGTGAAGTAGTTATTCAACAATGTTTTTTACAAGATGTCTACATTTCCTCCCATCTGAACACAACGGCAGATTCCTTAAGCAGGTCCAGGACAGACCCTCAAGAAGAGATGTTAAACAGAGAGGTATTTCTGTTCATCCATTAGATGAGAGCTCTTCAAATAGACTTGGTTGTAGCGACACAAAGAACAGACAACTGAGTTTAATTTGCTTCAGAATTCCTTTCCAACAAACTGGCAACATGTGCCTTCTCAATAACATAGAAGAGGAAGTTTCTGTATGCCTGTCTACCTTTTCCTCTGCTTCACAAACTTCTTCAATAAGATAAGAATGCATAATAATGGACAAGTTGAGAACAGTTTGCTGACCCAGTTTTTACCAAGATAACAGTGGTTTTCACTTCTCAAGAAATTTGCCAGGGAATGTTACCAGGCTCTTCCTATCTTGTGGATTTACTTACTCAGGACAAAGGGTCACTAATAGATCCCAATCTACAGCCTCCAGAGCTCACAGTATGGATGATAAGATTTCGGTTACTTTCAGAAATTAGTTCTTCCAGGATGTACTGCAAACTTTTTTATAGAGGCTAAAAAATCCTAACAGCAGACAATCTTATATATCAAAGTGGAAAAGGTTTTCTAACTGGGTCAAAAAAAGAGGGAGAACCCTAGTAGAGCAATGGACCCTTGGTCCTTTGATATGTCTGTGAGATGATTAGATCTTGCATACCATACACTTATACCAAGTTACATCTTTCAGCTTATTTCGTCTTGTTTGCCACTAATCCCTCATTTATATAGTTCTAATAAGGTCAAACTGTTTTCCCATGGCATTCTCCAAATTAAACCTGCAAGGAAAAGAGTGGCTCATCCTCGGGACATGAACTATGCATTAGAAAAGCTCAGTCTTCCTACTTTTCAGACAGCAGCTAATTCTTCTTAGAAGTTTTTGTCCTGGAAAACGGTCTTGCTAGTAGCCTTAACTCCAGCTAAAAGACTTTCAGAGTTACAGGCCCTTTTTGCGTGCCCCCTTTTGTAATTTTACATAAAGATAAAGTAAGACTTTAAATCAAGCCTTCTTTCATGTCTAAAGTGGTTTCTGAACTCACTCTTAATCAGAATATCCAGCTACCCACTTTCTTACCAAACCCTCACATTACAGGAGACAGAATAATTAATTCTTTAGATGTTTATAGACAACTTAGGCTTTACAGAGAAAAGAGAAAAGACTTTTGAAAATCTGATCAATTTTTTGTGTATTTTGCTGGAAATAAATAAGACGTGCTAGTGTCTAAACAAACTATTTCCAATTTGAGATGTATTGAGCTACCAAGAATAGTAAAAGCCCACTCTACTGCAGCAGTAGCTACTTCAGGGGCTTTCATGTAAGGGGTAGATTCAAACCATTCTCAAAGCAAACACTTAGTTCTCAGTCCACACTTTCACTGCCCATTCTGATCAGTCTCAGGATTTGTCCCAACTATTAAGAAAACTGCAACAGTGATCAAATGAAAAACAGTACAGCTGTGTAGATAACTTACAATAATAATAGATGTACAAATATGTTTGCGTGGATCACTGTAGCAGCACCAATACCCTCCCTCCATCTCCTCTAGAGGTATTCATGAGAAATTTACATTCTAACCAGGGTGGAGTATTCACAAGCTTCTTTACTTCCCCCATATTAAACATCCTGCATTCTCAAAATTCACCCAGCCTTTAATAATTGAATCTTATGGTTTTGCCTTTCCTTTGGAAGTTATTCAGATGTTCCATTCAAACACATTCTTTATGAGGGTAAGAAAACTCTGAAAATAGTAAGGACATTTGCACCTCTTATACCAGCATGCGAACACATGCCCATGGGGGACATACGGTTCATGGGGAAAGGATCCTAAGCTTTAGAAGGCTGGCCAGAGGGATAGGACCATAGCAGCTAAAGTCCCAGATGTTATGAATAATGCAGCAGGGATGCATTTAAACATCTGCCATCGTGATAGCTTACACACACAACTGTACTGCTTTAAGTGGCAACCTTCTATTTGTCCCCGAACCCATAAAATTCCTGAAGGTGATGCACACAGTGTGGCAATCCCCATGTTTAGGAGAATTCTGCTTCAGGAAGAAAGCAACTTCACCTCAGTTACATCCTAGAGGAAAGTGTAGACCACTTTGACTTAAACACTCTGCTCACTCGTATCTCCCCTGTGGGCTAAAATATGTTTCTTGCTCTTTAAAGTAAGCTGCTTTTGGGTTAAACTTCCGTGATGCTGAATGATTGTCTCCTACACGTTGCACTTTCAATACTATATAACATACACTAAAAACAAATGACAAACTATGAATAGCTATATCATTGCATTTATTCTAAATCCATAAATTAATGAATCGCAAGATATTTAATTATGCTGTAAAATAGTTGAAGACTGGCATCCCAGAGGATTATGAGTGGGTCACCGACCTTAGCCAACTTATTACATGTTCGAGACATGTATGCTAAAAAATTGACCTCGAGAGCAAAGCTCGAGAGGTGAATCTTGGCATTCATGGTGAGAATACATAACAAAAGGTTAGGAGATCCGATCATAATTCTCTGTAGTGCATAAAGCTTTATCTGCTCCGTGCACTACTAGTTACAGTTAAAAAAAAGAGCCAAGTGTTTTGCCCAGCTTTCAAAGCCATAAAGCAGTTAGTGAGCACCATCAGAAAGGCAGTGTAGCACAATCCCTTACATTTACCCTCACCATGCTATCGACTGTCCAAATTTTCACAGAATGTCCAGATTTTTCCTTCATATATTTGATTTGCTCCTCATAAAGTCCATAGTTTTCAGACAAATTACTGAGGATTGAATTTATAAAATGATGAGATACATTACAGTTTCAGATTTTGCATCATTTAGAAAATGCAGGCAATCATGCATCCTGTTATTCTAACAGGAATTAAGGACATGTTACCAATGGACAGCAGGCAGAATCAAATCTCTTATTTTGACGCTGTCATTTGCTGGTAAGTACTAGCAGATTGACTGCTTAGCACTAGACCTGACCTCTGCAACTTAAGCAGGGGGCACTTAACATTTGTTAAGATTGTGTCTTGTGCCATTTTAGTACTTAACTGATTTGTCTTTTACTGAATATTGAGTGTAATTGCTGTGTTCCATGCAGTGCATATATTTTCATTCATATATGGATACGGGTCATTTGATCTACGACACATTTCATCTAAAAACATTTCACAATTAATCTAAAATATATTTCATAGAAAGCACAGATGACTGAGTCACATATGACAGAAAAGTGTGTAAGGCTATAAAAAATCACTGGTGGTAAGATAATGGACCATAGGAATTACAATTGCTAATTTCCAGTGTTATGTTCTATCTCTGTCTCTAGAAGTTTGTGTTTGTGTGACAGTGGTGTTTCTCTGTTTCAGGATTTTTCTCCATGGTTATGTGATTGTGGAGTTAGTATATTTATGTAAAGGGGTGTGGGGGGTGAAGCCCATACACATGAGAAATGCAAGGGAACTTGCCTCCTGCAAAAAAGAAGTTTTGGAAAAGTATTTCAATGTGTATGTGTGTGTGTATGTGTGTGTGTGTGTGTGTGTGTGTGTGTGTGTGTGTGTGTGTGTGTGTGTGTGTGTGTGTGTGTGTGTGTGTGTGTGCGTGTGTGCGTGTGTGCGTGTGTGCGTGTGTGTGTGTGTGTGTGTGTGTGTGTGCGCGCGCGCGTCTGCACGTGTGTGCATGTGTATGTGTGTGTGTGTGTGTGTGTATGATTATACCATGAACGGCTGACATGTTAAATGATTGACACAAAAATATAAAAAAAAAAACAAAAATAAGTCAACCATTCATAATATCAATAACACTATACAGTGCCACAAACTACATTCAAAAAAGAATCAAATTTCCTTTTCTGATGTACTACCCATACCACACGTGCATCTCTAATCTGTCCGAACAGTGACAGTCTTATGGAAAAGGCTTTTTCTAAGGTAAGCTGTATGTTAGGGTTAGGGACAGGAGCAGGGATAGGGTTAGTAAGCATTACTTTGCCTCCCTGGTTCTACCTTAATAAGGCATGCAACCCTAACCCTAAACATGTTCCTGCCCCTAATCTTAGCATGCATCTTACCTGAAAAAAACCCTTTCCATAGAGCTACCACTTCACAAGACAGCTTGGACACTCATAATGCATGTATATATGCACAGACGCGTGCATACCTCTCAAATGTACAAATATTCGCAGAATGTCCAGATTTTTGCATCATATTTTTGGCCTGTTTCTCATAAAATTGTGTTTTTTCTAGCAAATCACTTGCAAATTACTGAGGACTGAAGTCAGAAAATAATGGCAAACATTTGAGTTTCAGCATTTATATCCGTCAGAAAATTCATGCTAATGCATAACTTGTTATTCTAACCAATTTCTAAGTTTGTAAGAGCAACATTTAAAAAAAGTGCCCCTATTTTTATGCCTTTGTCCCTCCATTATTTGTGCCTTTGTCCAGATTTCTTGGTCTACCAGGTTGAGAGGTATGGACGCGCATACATACACACACACACACACACACACACACACACACACACACACACACACACACACACACACATACACTCACTCACTCACTATATCTGTTCCCTTACCCTAACACTAAACCACTCACACTCAAGCATGCTCACCCTAAATCTGTTCCCATACTTAACCCTTATCCTAACCTTAAAACATTCACACTTGCACGTCAGCACATACACACACACACACACACACACACACACACACACACACACACACACACACATAAAATCTATATCCTTATCTAATGTTTACCCTAACCCTAAAACATAGACTCTTGCACCCAAACTCCCAGCACTGAAAATCACTCATGACAGCATTCGCACAAATGGCCCTTCACTCAAAATGCACAGCAGTTCAGTTGCGTCACACACACACACACACACACACACACACACACACACACACACACACACACACACACACACACACACAAACACACACACACATATATATCTGTAGCTCACCCGCAGATGTAGCTGAAGAGATATGGGTTTCTTCAGATCTGACTCTGGTGACACCCCTATTAGGCCCAACACACCAAGGTGGCAAGAGTGACAGATTTTATTCTAGGTGACGCATCTAGTTTAAAAAGGCAATAGCACAACCATAAACAAATTATTTCAACAGTGCACCAGTTAGCAATAAGGCAAGGTGAGATAATGCATGCAGTGAAAATGTACATTCACCCTCTTCCCCAGAACTCAACAGAAAAAGGTCTTGACATTCAAACATGCACAAAGAAGGCAATATCAATGAGCAGTAAAGCTTTATAATGCAGCAATACAAACACGGAAAAAAATGCAATGTCATTAAGTAATAAAAGACTGATAATACAACAATACAGACATGAGAAAATGCAATGTCATTGAGCAGTAAAGATTCTTTAAGGCAGCAGTATTAACACGGCAAAATGCATTATCATTGAACAATAAAGATTTATAGTACAACAGTACAAATATGAGAGAATGTAATGTCATTTAGCAGTACTAACACCCTCTACCTCCTTGATCAATTCTAAAGAGACCAACTATGAAACATTCTATTATACCCTGTTCACTGGCCAGTGACTACTTACAGTCTTGCTGCCGGCATGATGGGGCCCAAGTTGGAGCTCATATGGATCCCATTTATTTGTAATCCACAAAGCATTTGGGGGGGCACAATCTTATAAAAATATAAAATGACGACCAGAGCCTCTCCACTCCATTGAGAATATCCTAGTGGCCAGGCACCATGGTTCCTCTGATGAGCAAAGTAGAAAAATCACCTACCAGAACTCTGGTAATCATCTATGGCTTCTCTGTACTAGGCCCAAGGGAAACCTTTTCTTGATGAATCATAGCAGGCATGGAACTACTGGTTTCAGACTTCTCTCTTGATTTCACAAAATATCATCATCCTGGATTTCAGCAAGAGACAGACACAATCTGCTACTTCACTTTCCTGTCCCAAAGCACTGGGAAAGAAAATCCAGTAATGCTGTAATTCCCTTTTTCCCTTCAGCTACGTGTTTCAGTCTTCCCTCCTTCAGCTAGTGTTCCAGTCTCCTCTTTCACTTTCGGAATTGTCTTTTATATTCCTGAAAAGGAGCTCCACCTTGTGGTGAAATGGAAAACTACAGTCTATTACTTCCACAATGAAATACAGTGGGAGCTACACTCTCCCCCCACATGAAAATCCTGAGTCCCCCCAAGTCAAAGGTAGATTAGCAAAAAATATTTACAAGCACTAACGCACCATCAACTGAACAATATTTTTGCATTCAAAAGGTACATTCCACCAAGGGTAATCAACCTTATCCTTAACTTGGGATGGGGTGTCACCACTGGAGTAGAAGACATAGGGATTATGGGCACAGACCCTCCGATGAGCTGTGGTCACAGGTTCCTGTGTACTATGTCCCAAACTGTTATAGGTAAGTCTCTGTAGGGGCTGAATCAGTCTCTGCAGTTTTGGTTCGGAAGAGACAGCTAAGAAATTTTGCTCAGAAGGTTTGTCACTCATCACATTCAATGTTCAGTTCTTCAGTAGGCATATTGTCTACTTCTAAGATATCCTCTTGTATAACTTCACTTTCATTTTCCATAATGGTATGACTGTCCTCAGCACTATTTTCTGAAGTTTGCATAGCAGGGCCTCCATCAGTATCAGGTTCTGCAAGAGACACAGAAACATTACTTAGTCTATTGCTAGGTCTGGGCTGCTCAAAATGACAAGGGATGAATTATGGTGCATTTACATTGAGATTACAGCCTTGAACATCCTCATAAAAAAACCCACCAAAACCCCAGTCATCATCACTGTTCTCCTCTCCTTCAGCAGGAGGAAGCATATGCTCTTGAATATCTTGAATTAATTTAAGTTATGTTATCTCCTAAATTGTATTGTCATATTAAATGAACTGCAACTGTGTGTAAAATTATCTACTTTGCCTATCTTAATGTAATCCTGTAGTACTGTTTTTTCATTTGGAGCTTATCTCCCCGGGCCTCTACTGAAAATGGACATGTATCCAGTTAGACTAGCCCAGTCAAAAAATGTAAAATAAAAAATAAATAAATAAATATTGGAGAGGATAGTTCCTCTCTGCCTTAGCTTTCTGGATTGCCTTGAGTTAGTTAGGCTTCCGCTGAGCCATTCTAGGTTCCAGATTCATGAGTCTCACTGATTTTGCCAAAGGCATTAAGTTCTTTTGGTGCCATGTTTTAATGGGTCCTTCTTTCTCCTCAGGGCAAACTTGGTAGATGGATATTAGGTAGCAGAGAATAAATTATGTAAATCTCAGATCCCCAGCAGTCAGCTAGTTTATGCTTTCCTTGTAGTCCCAAATTTCTCAAAAGAACTCTTTCCTCTGGCTGCAAGTCATGCATCTTCATTTTTTGTCATAGTGAGACTTGTTTCACTGATGTCTTTGTCCTGTTGATTTTTTAGCAAGCTTATAAGCCTGTCTGAGGTTCTTCTTGAGTCACTCCACATAACTGCCGTGAGATTGCACTGGTGTATCATCAGCTGTGACTACAAAGGTGATGTCAACAGGAAGACGAGCTTCTCTTCCAAACATTAGGAAGTAAGGCAAGAATCCTGTAGCATCATTTTTAGTACTGTTGCAAGCATGCACCACTGTGGCTACATGTCTACTCCATTGACTCTTCTTTTCAGCAGATAGTGTCCCCAACATGTTTAGTACAGTTCAGTTGAAACGCTCAGGCTGAGGATCCCCTTGAGGATGATAAGGAGTGGTGCAGCTTTTTTGGACTCCCAACAGAGCGATTAGTTCATGGACAAGCTTGCTCTCAAAATCACATCCTTGATCAGAGCGTATCCTTTTTGGCAGGCCATAGTGTACAAAGAACTTCTCAACTAGTAGTTTTGCCACTAAAATAGCTTTCTGATCGTGAGTGGGAAATGCTTGAGCATACCTGGTATAGTGGTCTGTCACCACCAGCACAATACTGATCCCGCCTTCATTCAATGCACAGAAAATCTATACAGACCAGTTCCATGGGTCCACTACTTTCCATTTGACCCAATGAGGTAGCTCTAGTCAGCAGAGTCTTTCTCTGAATGCAACAAAGACATGTACGACAATAATCCTCAACATCTTGCTTCATGCATGGTCAGTAGAACCTGTCTCGTACAAGACCCGTAGTTCTATCATAACCAAGATGACCATGTTCATCATGCAATGACTGGAGTACTACTTCTCTATACTTCTGAGGAAGCAACAATTGCCATTTTTCACTGCTGAGTGCACTGGGAGATCTCCTATACACTAGTCTATTCTGTATCTGGAATCTGTCCTACTCTTTGGCCAAAAGTCTTGCCAAAGGGTGAATATCCATGTGAAGCATATTAACTTGTTTCTTCTCTAAAGCAGCTACCACCAGCTGACCTAAGGGGTTTTCTCTTTGATCTCTCCTGAAGTCACTGTTACTCAAAGCTGGTAGCGATGAAGCCTGTAAAGTGACCAGATTACAGTAAGCTTGGGGTATGCTTGCTGCAGACAGACCCAAGTTCTGGGCCCAACATTCAGTGTGTTGATAGCAGGTTGCAATCTGACACATAGCTCTCACCCCTGGCACTGGAATTTCCAGCCATTCATTGTCTGGGTATAAATCACTCTGAGGTCTTCTGGACAGACCATCAGCATCTCCATTTTCGTATCCTGGGTGGTATTTCAAACTGAAATTGTAGTTGCATAGAGCTGCCATCCATCTGTGGCCAGTAGTATCTAGCTTTGCAGTGGTCTGGATGTATGTCAGAAGATTGTTGTCAGTCTGCACTTCAAATTCAGCCCCATAGAGATGGTCATGCAGCTTGTCCACTACAACCTACTTTAAGGCAAGGAATTCCAACTTGTGTGCAGGGTAGTTTATTTCCATGGGGGATAAACTCCAACTGATAAAAGCCACAGGTCTCAGCTTCTTGTCATACTCCTAGTAAAGGACCCATCCTAAGCCGTCCCTGCTAGCATCCACATGTAAAGTCTATGGCTTTGTTGAGTCAGCATATGCCAGCACAGGGGCATGTGTGAGGCAATACTTAACCTGTTCAAATGACTCTTTGCACTCAGGAGCCCAACAACTCTCAATGAGTTCTTTAGAACCTCTCAGTCCCTTAGGCTTTTTCACAATGATATCTTCATCTGTTTTATCTGCTTTCTCATCATTTTGGAGCAAATGGTTGAGGGGTCTTATTATCTTTGAAAAACCTTCCACAAACCTTCTATAGTAACTGCAGAACACCAGGAAAGATTGCAGCTCTGTGATAGTTTTGGGTCTGGGCCAAGATGTCACCGCTTCAACTTTGCTGGGATCTGTGGATATTCCATTTGCAGACACTACATGTCCCACATAGGTCACTGAAGGTTGGAAGAACTTGCATTTGTCCAATGACAACTTCAGGCCTTCCTTCTCAGTCCTGTCCAATACCTTCATCAGTCTTTCTTCATGCTCCTCTAGGGTCTTCCCAAAGACAATGATGATGTCCAGGTAGACTACGACTTCCAGGAGATGCATGTATCCAACTGTTCTTTCCATGATTCTCTGGAAAGTTGCCAGTGCATTTGATAAACCTTGAGGTAAGCGATCAAACTCAAAAAATCCAAAAGGGGTGATGAAAGCAGTCTTCTCTTTATCTTCTGCGTGCATAGGGATTTGATAGTATCCACTCCTTAAGTCTCGCACACTGAACCACTTACTGCCCACCAGGCAATTTAGAGCATCTTCAATCCGGGGAGTTGTGTACTGGTCTGGAGTGGTTCACTGATTCAGAGTACAATAGTCAACACACATGTAAATTGACCCATTCTTTTTCCTGACAATGACAATGGGAGAGGCATATGGACTTCTTGACTCTCAAATTATTCTTGCGGCTTTTAGTTCTTCCAAATGTTTTCTTAAGTCCTCCAGGTCTCCTGGGGCTATTCTTCTGGAATGTTCCCTGAAAGTCCGGACCTCTCTTACTCTTATTCAGTGTACTGCACATTTTGCACAGCCCACATCTAGTTCACTAGTAGAAAAACAATTTTTATTTTTCATTAGTAGCTCTTTAACTCTGGTTAGCCAGTCAGGGGGCAAGAGACCACCTCCTATATCACTATCTTCCAGCTTCAACTCGTTGGCCCTGCTCTCATTCCTTGTCAACACAGAAGCAGATAAGGGAGTGGCAGCATAAACATTTCCCAAACGCACTTGTGAACGCAGAGCAATGGGAGTACTTCTTTTATTTTTCAATCCCATAGGCAAAGTGTCATAAGGATGCCTTAACTTGTCCACGGGCCAAACTTCTGGGACTAGTTCCAGGCCCAGTGGCAAGTCACTTTCTGGATCTGTTTCCATCATGAGATGAGAGGAAACTGTTTGTCCACACATCCTCACTTTGACTCTCAAGCAGGTGACCTGACCAGGATGAATTATATGCTCTTTCCCAGACAGGGTCCACACATGACCAATTTCATCTTTTTTACTATCCTTATCCCTTTGAAGGGCACAGAAAACTGGTCTCAGGAGAGGATGTAGTGTTGGGTGTTCCTGGGTCAACTGAGTCATTAGCATTCTTCTGATGAGGTCAGTATTTGTCCCCACTAAAATAGATGCTGAATCCTTTCCTTCTGGCCTGGGGCACACAACAGCTAGTGTTTCAAAAACTTCTGCTGACCCAACAACTGAAGTGGAAAATTCTAACTTGAGTGAGACATAACCATCACATTTGTGTCACTTAGCCCCCAGATCTCCAAATCTTCTAACTTTTCAAGTGGCAAATGCTTTAAGTATTTTTGGTAGAAGTCCCTGTACATAATGGTGATTTGTGCACCAGTATCCAACAGTGCTTTACTATACACTCCTTCTATTTTTACTGACACGACAGGGGACAGTCCCAGTAGGCCATTGGGTAGTTTCTGTTTCTGGTGTTGTTCAGCTGTATGGCAGTCAGCATGTGGCTGAGGTACCACCATTTGACCTCACCATTCCAAAAGATAAGACTCCTGCTTAGTAATGCTTTGCGGTCTCAGATGCTGAGATTTTGTCTGAGATGGCTTTCCAATTCAGTTGTTCTCCTCAGATGAGCTAGAAGTGTGCATAGTAGGTAGTTTCTCTCCCCTATTACAAGGGTTAGTGTGGAAAGGAGATCCAGGATGCTGTCTCTTGATGTTAGATTTTATGGAGCTCTTTGTAATTGGGCACTCAGCTGGCTCCTTCACTGAGGCCCTTTGAAGTTTCCATGCATTGTACTAGCCAATAATAGTTTGTTCACTCTTTTCAAGTTCTCGGCATTAGGACACTGTCGCTTTATGTGCCCTGTATCCCCACAGTGAAAACAAAATCCAGTAGGAACTCTGAGCATTGACTGATTCAATTCTTCCCTGAGTCCTTTCATGGAGATTCTGGCTGATGTATTCCTCTCTTCAGCTAAAGTTACCACAGCTTTCTGCAATTCTGCAACTGTCTTGGTGACTTGAGCTATAGCGTCAGTCAGGGAAGACACCTGCATCTGCAACTGTGACACCTCTACATTGCAGACACTCTGGGCCACAACTCCTGTTTGAGTGGTGAGCAAGGCTATAGGCTCCTGCTGGTGCTCACTCACTGTTTTAGTTGCTGTGAACACTGAGATTTGGCTTAAAACAGGGCTTCCTCTTCCCTCACCTCTTTAACCAAATGAGAATAAGCTAGAGTCTCTTCCCTATTTCTCATCCTCATTTTCCACACAATGGGGTCCATAGCTTAGCATATCAGTTTGCACACGGGGTACCCATGGCCGCCCCTTTTGTTTGTAGGTAGTACTCCTCATCATACATAAATATATTGTTACTCAAGACTATGTCTAAAAGCAGCATATATCTCATAATTAAATCCCTGGAGACCCCTTTGTCTATCAGCAGTAGCCTCACATAGTCCATACAAGTGGTATTCGGTATGGACGTGAAAGGAGAAACAACATCCACTGTTATCAATAGATCATTGTCAATCTCACCATCAGAAAACACATAGTTGGCATAACTCTCTAAAAATTGTTGTGTATCTTTAATCACTGATCCTATACCATCCACTATGGGTCTAAACTGCTTCTCTAAATATATTGAGCGAGATTCAGTGAGCCACCCCCTCCCCCAGACAATAGGTCTCATCTTAGGGTTAGTCAAACTCTTGTGGACTTTAGGCAGTCCCCTGAAAATCAAAACAGCTGTTTTTTCGACCAAAAAATATTTATAAAGATCAACATCTATCATTCCACACAGAAATAGGTCATACAACTATGTACATTTTTAATGTTCTTATCTAACAATGATGTCTAACTTTTTATATGTCTCACCATCTGTTAATAACAGTCGCATTTTACCTATATAAAAATCACTATCTAATACTATCACAGCCCCACCCTTATCTGCTTGTCTGGTTACAATTGCATCATTCTCTTGTAAATCTTTTAATGCTTGAAATTCACTTCTAGTTAAATTAAAAAAATCAGGTCTAGCCTGTGTTAAAGACAGCTGCATTAAACCATACTCACACACTTTTTCAAACGCATCTTAAAGCAGATGCAATTGTGGGACAAAAGTGGATGGTTTTCTAAAAGTATTGCTAGCATTCTGGCCAAACATCATTTTTAAAGCAACATGTCTGGTAAACATCTTAATGTCCAGAATAACATCCATTAAATCCATATTTCTAAATGGTATGAACGAGAGACCCTTATTCAATAAGGATCTCTCACTGTCAGACAGTACATACCTCGATATATTTATGACTAAGTCCTTTGTATCGGACAAAGCACTTTTTTCTGAAATTCGTGCTTCTCCTCCGATGCCATCCGCTTCTTCAACCGATTATGTGGAGACCATGTCTGTCTCTCTAGCTGCCGGATTGGCAGTGGAAAAGGGCAGAAGTTATTTTCATCTGTGGAACAATGCACCACTTCCACTGACTATACAATAGCTGCCTCCTTATTGCCTTTCCTCCTAACATCCATCATTCTTGGTCGTATTTCTGGTTCATTCACCTTTGGACTCAGCAAAACCCCCTCAGTATTTACAGTGCTTACTGGCTCCACCATCTCCATCATCTGTGGAGCCGTTACAGATGTCGTCATCTTCACAGTAGTAACGTTGGGTCTGTCTCAACCTGCTAAAGGTGGTACTGCCATAGAAACATTATTAATGGCATTACTTCTGTTCTCCCTGGGCCAGGAGAACACATTACCCCACCAGAAATCATTGAAATATCTCTCCAATTTCTTCTTTTTATCCTGTAGTAACTTATTATCAAGCATCATTAAATTTGTGGTTAGGTCACTGATAAAAGAGTTCATCTCTATTGAGTTCAAAAGCAAACTCAGTTCCTTCGTAGCGATGTAATCTCTAAGGTCAAGTCAGTCTCAATTAACTTATACTGTTCAATCAGCAACATAATGTAGCAGTAACTGGTGTCAAGATTTAATTTCTGTCATTTAATTAAAAGTTTCGGATAGGTGGTGCCAAAAGTGGGCATTTTCAAAACCCATAACACTCTTGGCACCACCTTAAAACTCAGACAAGCCTCCATATGCTGTCTCTGCCACTGCGTAGATTTCAATTTATTCAATTTATTCTCTAGCTTCCTAGTTAACTGCATTACATCCATATTCCTTAGGGTACTCACAGTGTCGTCTCCATCTTTAGTAAGCTCCATGGTCGTTAGATGTAGCAAGGGATTGCTATCAATAGAAAGGAGTCTCTGAAAAGGAGACTCATTACCGGAATTTCCTAATAAAGTCACATTCTCCACATTTATACCTTCAGCCATGTTCCAGCAACTGTTCGAAAAACACCAAACAGTACAAATGAAAACAAAACAGTCCTGGACTAAGTGCCCTCCAGAGAAAATCCAAAAATCCAGAAAAAGACAAGAGACAACACCACAGCAAATAACAGAAAACTTCATGTAGATTTAATGAATCCAATAAAGCAAAACAGTAAGCGCTTTCACGTTGTAAAAACGTTTCATCTGACTTTCATATACAGACATCCTCTATTCCATTTAAATAGTTACAGCATTTCATCCTCATCCAATCAATTAATTAAAACAATGATGACATCACATTCATCATTAAAACCTATATAACCATAGAAACTAGCTTAAAATCCATGTAATTTATTCACAATTCATATAAAATTGATGTATAAAAACATATATTACTATATAAATATATTGAAGTTCTTAATATTCCCTATCCTTCCAGTCAGGGAGAGAGTGAGGGAACATTTGTATGCCATCAATAAAAAAGATGAAAAAAAATGCATTGGCTAGACATGTGTTGACCCATGGTATGACACACAAGTTTAGGTTTACTTTAGAGCATTAGAGTCAGTTAAAAAGACTGGTAGGATAGGGAATATTAAGAACTTCACTGAGGGGCAAGAAAATAAGTGGATTATATGCCTGCAAGCACATAGGTTGAGTGGCTTAAATGATAAAGTAACACTCAAACCATTTTTAGCAGATAGGTCATATGCACACTAGGCACTTGAACTGTTTTTATTAAATGTATTTTTTCATAATTTTTTTTTATATTGAATACAATATATTTATATAGTAATATATGTTTTTATATATCAATTTTATTTGAATTGTGAATAAATTCCATGGATTTTAAGATAGTTTCTATGGTTATATAGGTTTTAACGATGAATGTGATGTCATAATTGTTTTAATTAATTGATTGGATGAGGATGAAATGCTGTAACTATTTAAATGGAATAGAGGATGTCTGTATATGAAAATCTGATGAAACGTTTTTACAATGTGAAAGTGCTTACTGTTTTGCTTTATTGGATTCATTAAATCTACGTGAAGTTTTCTGTTAATTGCTATGGTGTTGCCTCTTGTGTTTTTCTGGATTTTCTCTGTAAGACTTTCCCTAAATAATATTTGTAAAGATTACCATTATTTATACTTTTTTCTACAATAGTGACATAGTTTGCTTTAACCATAACAAATAAGAATGTGAACTATACCTTTGTACTTACACACTATTATGTTGCTTACTTATCACTACCTTACAAATGCCATGAATGTACTAAGATAGCTATCTTGGTAGTGTGTTGTATATTAGCTGAATTAAAAGGTCAATATGTCCTACACTAGTATGGTACCTTCTTACTATATGATCTCAGAATCCTTTGCTTTATCTAGCCAGTACTTTCAATCCGGGGCTCCTCTACAAGATTTGCCCATAAGGATAGTCCATTAAAGTGAAATATGTTTGTAGCCAGCAACAAGCCATGTGTATTGCTACTCTCTCAGCTGGGAGTTGCATTTTGTCATGTAAATTAAATGTTAAAGATGTATGATGATCATAACACAAAGTATTAGTTTTACTATCACAATTCAGAAATGAACTTGTTTGTTTAAGCATGTTGTTGAAATATAATGTCGAAAACAATTTTATATCCCAGTTTCAAACCATCTAAAACCGAGTGCTCAGTGTTCAATTTTTTAAAACTGTGACTGTTTTATTTTATTTTAGTTAGTTATTTAACATCTGTTAACTGGGAAAGTCCGACTTGGAATGAGACAATTTTCAGCGGAGGCCCGGGGAGAAATGCTCCAGACGCATGTCTTTGTAACATGGGAGGAAACTGGAGCACCCGGAGGAAATCCACACGAATGCAGGGAGGACATGCAGACTCTGCACAGAAGGCACCCCAGCTGAGAATTGAACTGGAGAAACTCTTCCTGTGAGGCAACAACACTACTGCTGTACCACTGAAAAATGAATTTGCCATCTGGATATTGGGATTACAGATTCAGTAAGTGCACTTTCAATTTTGCAGAACTTTGAAACTATACATTAAATGTAACGTTATTTGAGAAAGGTCATTTCTGGGTTGTGATACTAAGCCAAGTATCAAAATATGTTTCATCAATGAGTTCCCTTTATTGTGTACTGAAACTCATTTCTTTGTTCTTGTGCTCATTAAGCTGGTCCGTCACCTAAAGAATGTCCATTTCAAAACCACTGCAGGACATGAGATATATTTTGATGAGAATGGTGATATCCCCACTATTTATGACATCTTAAACTGGCAGGTGTTCCCCAATGGAACAGGCAAATACTATCACATTGGCAGTTTTGACACCAGTGGCCATCTTGGAGGAGTCATTAACATTGAAGATCGTGCAGTCTGGTGGAATGGAGAGACTTCTGAGGTATGTTTAGTAAGGTACCACTGATGTTCTGACTGATTCGGAATATTAATCAGTGAACATTAATCAGCCTTCTGACAGAAAACATTATATCATGTATGGTACTAGCTCTTGAAGATCACTGTTATATGGCTCTTAGAGTGACCTCATTTGCATTACCAGTACACAAGAAATATAAATATAAAAGTGAGTGTCTCTGACATCCAAACCATATAATGTAAAGTCAACTAAACTAGATGCTCATTAGTGATATAAACACAAAATTATAAATACGTATATTACACCAACCACTTAGCATAGCGGCCAGTTCTATAATAATTTGCAACTGGCCAAAGCTGAGTTGTAGGGGATATCACCTTTACCTAAAAGTTCAATAACCTTTGATTTATGATAGTAGGTACAGGTTGAGGGTGATTTCCTCTCCATTAAACACCCAATTTTAAATTACTTTGCAAATGCTATATTAAAAAAAAGTATTTTTTTCCTATGAAATGGTGTTCAGACAATAATTTGGTGAGTGGTTATCTTAGAAAAACAGAAGCAGCTATGCAAGTACGACAGGTGCAAAGGCCAAAAAAGCCAGTATCCAAAGAAAAACAGGCCAGCACCAAGCGAGTGGAAAAATAATCATTTACTATTCAATCGTGGCAACATCATCAAGGTGAAGTGCAAAACAGTGCACCCAAAATCAGACCAGTTTCTGCAAATAATGCCTTCCTCAGTGACAACAAAAGCATATGCAATACAAATACTTGTATAGTAAAGTAGTACAAGCAAGACACCATGTCATTGGTTAATCATAAATGATCATTAAGACCTGGGGAAAAAAGTCCCCCCAACTTAATAATCCAACTTCTTTCCTTCTTATTAAGTATAGTGTGCCAACTTAGTTTGTTAGTTCTATCACCCTGGATTTTATCAATAATCATAAATATAAATATAGCAACACTGTGTTTAACACTATGTCTGTATAAGGCACTAGAGAACTTCTTATTCCTAATGTCATTAAAGTGTTCTGACATGCGTATACAGAGCAGACGAGAGGTTTGGCCAACATAAAAAGCAGCGCACAAACAGGTCACCAAATAAATAACCCAATCACTGCTACAATTCACAAAAAAGTTGACATTATAAATCGTGCTAGTATTTTTACTAGAAAACTGCTTAGACTTTGGCATAAATTTACAAAAAGAACAATGTCCACAAAAGAGAGAACCAATCAACCTGTCCCCAGTGAGGGTCAACTGTTGGTGAGATGATCCACTGCCTTTACAATGTTTATAATGGCTAAAGTGGGAGCCCAAAGTTTGACCCCTATGATAAGAAAACCTACAGCTAGTTGTCAGAAACTCAGACAATACATCATTGGCCAATAAAATGTTCCAATGTCGGTCAACAATGACCCTAAGAATATTGATGTTCCACCCAAAAGTAGCAACTAATCTAATAATAGATGCATCTTGATAAGATCTATCCCTATATTCCAATAAGTTAGACCTGTCCTGTGTAAATGCCCAGTTGCTGGCAGACATAACATCATCTAACCGGTAACCCCTACCCTGGAACCTTCCAATAAGGTCCTTTCGGTAATATACATAGGTATCATCAGAGGAGCATATATGCCTAACATGTAAGAACTGTGATTTAGGTATGTTTCTAACAATATGACGTGGATGGAGGCGGGTCTATATTAGATAATCGAACTTTCACAAATTTGAGTATCATATGATTGAATTTTTGAAAGTTTGAATGTTTTAACGGAGATCTCTATACAGGTGGAATAGGAAGATTTCCCTTTTCTGCACTGTAGTGCAATCTCAGAGTTGGTATATTTAAAGAGCAGGGGTTGTGGGTGGCGCAGGGGGGCTTACACCCTGCTTAAAACATTCAGGTAGGTTATTTGCATAGTTTATTTTTTCTATTAGATGTTTGAAGTTTTAAAAATTCGATCATATGGTGTCGACCATATTACAGTTGAACTTTTGAAAGTTTGATTATCTAATATAGACCCGATGGAAGCTATTAGCATGTAGTAAGCTGTTATATTCTGGATGTTTGCGATACACCTCACTACTAAGAGTGTCATTCAAATTCCTAATTATGGTAACATCAAAAAAATGTATACGTTCAGCATCAAAATTGACCATAAATTCAATACCCTGTTTATTATCACTGAGATATTGAACAAATTCCTGCAAGTAAACACTATTTGATCGCCAAAGCATCCAACAGTCATCCAAATATCACCTCCAAATATCAGTCTCTCCCAGAAAAATATTATGATTGACATCATAAATCAGTTGCTCCTCTAAGTAACCCATAAAAGAGTCCGCATAAATGGGGGCAAAAGATGCCCCCATAGCTGTCCCCTTAACCTGCCAGTAACATTCCCCATGAAAATGAAACACATTTTTAGTCAGGACGTGTTCTGCAAGACATACTAAAAGAGTATTGTATCTAGGGGGATATAATCCGCCTTATTCAACCAATATTGTAAAGCCTCCAAACCAGCCCAATGGGATATGTTGGTATAAAGGGCCATAACATCCAAAGTACATAACAACCACTCTGGATCCAATTGCATATCCGAAATTAATTTAAGAAACTGTGTGGTGTCTTGAATTCTAGATCTAACAAGTTTTAACAAAGGTTGTAAATACTGTGTCAAGAAGATGGACAGAGACTCTGTAAGGGACCCTCTGCCCGAAACAATGTGCCTCCTCGGTGGATTCCTAAGAATTTTATATATCTTTGGTAGTAAGTATAGATATTGTCATTGTGGATCAACCACTGTTACATGATATAAATCAGAATCTGTAATAATACCTTCTTCCACAGCATTTTGTAGAAAGCCATCAATTTCTTGTTTAAATTTTATAGTAGGATCCAAACGCATATGCATGTAAAACCTACCATACAATAGTTGTTTTTGGGCTTCAGCAAAATAGGCAGCCCAATCTATAACAACCACTGCCCCACCCTTATCGGCCAGGAGAATAACAATATTTTTATTGTTACTTAAGTTTTTAAATTCCTGTTGTTCAGTCTTAGATAAATTATGTGTCAAGAGTTTAGATTCACTCATCCTAAAATGTAAATCCTTAAGAACACAGTCCTGAAAGGTAGAAACATGTTGATTCATGGGGTGCATATAGGTAGATGTATGGAACTGAAATTCAGTAGATCTTTGAGACCCATCATCATTTTCAAAATATAATTTAAGATTAAGCAGGTGGCAAAAGGCAATGACATCATTAACAAAAATATCTTCACCCACAAAAAAAAAAAACAGGAACATAATTGAGACCTTTATTCGAGAGCTGTATCGAGTCTCAGTCAATTCAACACAAGAAATATTGTGTACATTGCATGAATCATTTATCGGAGTAACATAACCTTGACCAAAGTTTTGATGCTGTCTGTTTTTCCTATGTTTTCTTCCACCCCTATGTCTAAAGGGTTATGAGTATTACATTTTTTAGCAGTGGGGGAAACCTGAGTGCAAGAAAGTTCCACATCAGTGGCTGAAGATGACTCGTCACCTGAAATACCACTATAGCCCCTCTGAGATGTCTTTTCCTTTTATGCAGATTAGATGCGTTTTCTGGACTCACTAAAAAAGGCTTGCTCCTCTGATAACAACCCATGCCCTATTAAATTTTTGAATTTTTTTTATCCTTAAGTTGTTTCTCCAATAAAAGTAGTTCCTTAGTTAAATGATTAAAGCATGCAAAATAATATGGCTCCCCTTCATAAATTTTCACATCATCACATAAAGCTTTAACCTCCAATATGCTTTTATCTATCATACTTTCGTAATAGGAGGTAAGGATGTTCATGAAAGCCATGTATGCATTTTGTTGGGCCTGAGCCCACTCTTCAGCCAACACATCATCTATTTGGTTGGTGTTGCCACGATTGAATAAAAGATTATTTTTCCACTCGTTTGGTGCTGGCCTGTTTTTCTTTGGAGTGGTTATCTTAGACCAATGGGCAGATGTACACACACACACCCCCACACACACACACACACACACAGATAGGCAGACAAATAGATAGACAGATATACAGAGATATATATTAAAAACACATTTGTAGTACACAGAGTGCAGTGATTATGCTCCAATATTTAGAAAAATACAAACTAGTTAAGTGCCATAGTGGGCTGCAACTCAACCGTAACAATTAAGCAGCACCTGCTAAAGTTAAGGTCCAGTCTCATGCTAGGTGGTAAAATTTATCAGTACTGACCAGCAAATGACAGTGGGAGAACAAAAGATTTGCTTCTGTCTGCTTTCTGTAGCAGTAATGTATTCCTAACATCCTCTAAAAAGAAAAACATTAGAAACTTGCTAGAATAACAGGATGTGTTAGCATGAATTTTCTGAAGGATACAAACTATGAAATTCAAATGTATGTCATAATTTAGTCCACACATTTTATAAGGAACACACCAAAAATATGTAGCAATAATGAGGACATTTTGTGGAAATCCAGACAATTGAGAGGTAGAAAAGGTAAGTGTAGATGTAAGACTGCATTACACTGCTTTTCTGACAGCATCTGTTAAGCGTGTTATGGCTTTGAAAGCCAAAATACTTAGCGCTGTTTTTGTTTGTTTTACTATACACGGAGTAGCCTAAACTCCATGCATTACAAAGAATTATGATCGGGTCACTGATCGTAATCTGAATTTATGGTCTGTAATTAGGTAACATTGCAGAACTGTTATATCTTAGGAGGGGTACCACTACAGAACCATTATATCTTAGGACAGGTATCATTACAGAACTGTTTTACCTTAAGACAGGTACCATTACAGAACTGTTATACCTTAGGACAGTTACCATTACAGAACTGTTGTACACTTGGAGAGGTACCATTACAGAGCTGTTATACTTTAGGGCAGTTACCATTCCAGAACTGTTGTACCTTAGGACAGTTACCATTACAGAACTGTTGTACCTTAGGAAAGGCACCATTACAGAACTGTTGTACCTTAGAACAGGTATCATTACAGAACTGTTGTACCTTAGGACTGTTACCATTACAGAACTGTTGTACCTTAGGACAGTTACCATTACAGAACTGTTGTACCCTTGGACAGGCACCATTACAGAACTGTTGTACCTTAGAACAGGTACCATTACAGAACTCAATAGCGTCTTTAATAAAATGAACAAAAGAAAACAGTGGTAAGCGCTTTTGCAACACTCAGTTGCTTCTTCAGACAAAATGTTAAAACAGCTCATTTCTTAAATACTCTTGAAACCAATTAGCATAATAGTGATGTCATACCTGAAGGAGCATTTAAAGACACAAACAAAAACTAAACATAAATCAAATGAAATACATAAGCTTCTACTAAGCATAAAAAAATATTTTTAAAAAATATTTTTAAAAAATCAATTATATAAAATTCATAAGTAAGAGGCAATAAATATTATACTTAAAATTATTTGTGTTTAAGACATCTGGCTTTCAAAAAAGGGACCAGAGATGTGGTACCATTAAGACCTGGATATTTGTCTGCATTAAGTTTAATTATCCATTTTTGTTCACAACCTTCAGTAGTATTTTCAATATCACCTCCTCTCAAATTTTTATGTATCTGTTGTAAGACAAAAAACTGGAAGGAATGTGAGGGATCAGTGTTCATGACATGATTAGCTAATGCATTTGTATGTTTTCTGCTCCTAATATCACGAAGATGTTCCAAAATTCTATCTTTAAAAGATCTATTAGTCATGCCAACATAGAAAACAGGACATCTCTTGCAGAAACTATAATAATCCACATCAGTACTTTTACAATCAGCATATGTATGGGAATACAGATGGAACTGTTTTGTTGGATGAGTGTATGTATTTGTGCTGTAAATGTAAGGACATGCACTACATGACCTGCATGGATAGGTACCCTGATGTGTGGAAAGAGAGTTTGGCTTGTGTGTCTCTCTATTACAAAGATGCTGTTTGAGTGATTTATTATTCCTAAAGCTGAACTGTGGAATACTAGTGGTGATAGCATTTAGATTAGGTACCTCTTGCAAAAGGTGCCAGTGTTTCTTAACAACATCAATTTATTGGTTTATGTTTCTGGCAAACTGAAACACTACTCTAAACTCATTAATAGGCAGGGTACCATTGCTATTAGTAGCAGGATTATCCATGGTTGAATTAAAATAGGGTCTGCATTTTGTATACCTCAATTTCCAGGCATCAGAGACTGTTTTATCAATCTCAGTAGTGTTATAGCCTTTTTGGAGAAAATCACATTTGAGGTTACTAAGTGCTGCATGTGCATCCTCATCATTGTTGTGTAATCTCAGGGTCCTGAATACTTGCCCTTTTAATACATTTCTTGGAATATGTCTGGGGTGCATACTTGTTTTATGCAGATATGCGTTTTTTTCTAGTAGGTTTGTGATAAATTTGGCTCCTTAGATTATTTAGATCAGATTTAGTCAAATGTACATCAAGAAAATCAATATTTTCAGCAGAGATCTGATATGAAAATCTTAAGAAATCAGTAGTAGTATGTAAGTAAGTCACAAAAGATGCAAAATTCAAACCATCACCCTTCCATAACATAAAAAGGTCATCCACAAACCGTACATACCATAATACATGTTCTATAAAGGGATTTTTGGCTGGAAAGAACAAATATTTCTTCCCAACAAACTAAAGCTAGGTTGGCGTAGCTATTGGCACAGGGGGTACCCATAGCCACGCCAACCTTTTGCAAAAAGAACTGTTCCTGAAATATCATAACATTATTTTCCAATATGATTTCTAGCAAGCTACATATTAATTGAACATTATTGTTCATAAAACACATGTTAGTTATAAGAAATTCTCTAATCATCTCAATACCCCATAAATTGGGAATGCTAGTGAACAAAGACTCTATATCCATAGTAATCAATACAAAGTCCATATCTATTTCAATACTGGCCATTCTGTTATGTAATCTTTCAAGAAACATCTTTGTGTCTCTTAAAATGGTATGACAGTTATCCAGCAGACCATGTAAAGTGTCTTCAACAAAAATCGAAAGGGGCTCGGTACACCAACTGGCCCCAGACACTATAGGTCGCATAGGTGGTAAAGTCAGGTTTTTATTGATCTTCGGTAAGCCATAAATTTTAGGGATAATTGGTTTTAAAACATTAAAATATTTAAACAATGACTCATCTATTAATCCTGTAATAAGTAAATCAAAAAGTAAAAATGAAATGTTATCAATAATAGCATTAACTGTGATTTTAGAGATAGGTAGATATGTATCATTATTTAATAATAATTTATGCATTTGCTGTATATATAACTGTTTGTCTAAGAGGACAACACCACCTCCTTGTCAGCCTGTTTAATAACCAGGGAGTGTAAGTTCCTCAGTTCATACAATGCTCTTTGCTCATCAACAGTTAAATTGCTGAAATGATAATTACTGAAATCTTGTTCATTTATATCTCTGAAAGCCATCTCACACATATCAGTAAACCTCTGAATACTAGGTGGAATATTTGGAATAAAACTGCTAGGGTGTTTGTATATATTATTTACATTCACTATGTTGTTAGGAAAAAAAGATTTTAAGGCTAAATTCCTTCCCAACAACTTTAAGTCCTTAGTCATTTCTGTTAAATCAGCCTTTTTCGCTGGTATAAAAGACAGGCCTTTGCTAAGCAAATGTATCTGATCATCACTCCGTTTAAATGAAGAAATATTAACAACAAGACCTGTATTTATGTTTGTCTCCTTTTCGGTGACTGTATGGTCCTGTTTTCTATGTTGGTAAGACTAATAGATCTTTTAAAGATAGAATTTTGGAACATCTTTGTGATATTAGGAACAGAAAACATACAAATGCATTAGCTAATCATGTCATGAACACTGATCCCTCACATTCCTTCCAGTTGTTTGTCTTACAACAGATACATAAAAATTTGAGAGGAGGTGATATTGAAAATACTACTGAAGGTTGTGAACAAAAATGGATAATTAAACTTAATGCAGACAAATATCCAGGTCTTAGTGGTACCACATCTCTGGTCCCTTTTTTGAAAGCCAGACGCCTTAAACACAAATAATTTTAAGTGTAATATTTATTGCCTCTTACTTATGAATTGTATATAATTGATTTTTTAAAAAGATTTTTTAAAAAGATTTGTTATGCTTAGTAGAAGCTTATGTATATTATTTGATTTATGTTTAGTTTTTGTTTCTGTCTTTAAATGCTCCTTCAGGTATGACATCACTATTATGCTAATTGGTTTCAAGAGTATTTAAGAAATGAGCTGTTTTAACATTTTGTCTGAAGAAGCAACTGAGTGTTGCGAAAGTGCTTACCACTGTTTTCTTTTGTTCATTTTATTAAAGACGCTATTGTGTGCTACCTTGGTGCATTGTTCTTTTGTTCTTACTTCATGTATTTATGCACCTTGGTTTTACCTACAGCCATTTTTGTTTGATAGTACCATTACAGAACTGTTGTACCTTAGAACAGGTACTGTTACAGAACTGTTGTACCTTAGGACAGTTACAGTTACAGAACTGTTGTACCTTAGAACAGGTATTATTACAGAACTGTTGTACCTTAGGACAGTTACCATTACAGAACTGTTTTACCCTTGGACAGGTACCATTACACAACTGTTATACTTTAGGACAGTTTGACCTGTGGTAGTAGTGCTGAGGTAGCGTTGTCACCTCACAGCAAGACATTGTCCCATTCGATTATCAGCTAGAGCATCTTCTGTGTGGAGGCATGCGTGAATGGGCGTGCCTTCGTTGAAGGTTGTGTATCAGGGCTGGTAACTCGGCACGTAAAAATCCACTACCAAACATTAGCGGACCGGAGTTCCGCTGTGGCAACCCCTAACCAGGATAAGCCGAAAGACACAACAGCAACCATTACAGAACTGTTGTACCTTAGGACAGGTACCATTACAGAACTGTTGTACCTTAGGACAGGTACCATTACAGACTTGTTGTACCCTTGGACAGGTACCATTACTGAACTGTTATACCTCAGAACAAGTACCATTACAGAACTGTTATACCTTAGAACAGGTATCATTACAGAACTGTTGTATCTTAGGACAGTTACAATTACAAAACTGTTGTACCTTAGGACAGTTACCATTACAGAACTGTTTTACCCTTGGGCAGGTACCATTACAGAATTGTTATACTTTAGGATAGTTACCATTACAGAACTGTTGTACCTTAGGACAGTTACCATTACAGAACTGTTGTAATGCATTAACCTTGAGTACCTTCTCATGGAGCCTTTGTGCTTACATCCGAGCACACCATGAGAAGATAAGAATTGCAAGCTATTACACCCTAGTGCCTTCCACAAGCGCGAGTAACTTTAGTGCAGATTTGTAGTTGATCTTAATGTAAAACACACTAAAACTGTAACTGAACTTGTAATTTACCCTATTCAGTTATGATTTGGTGTGTTTTTACATTAAGGTCACATTAAACTTTTAGTTGAAAATCCTTGACAATGTTGTTGGTAAAGCAAGTGGTGGCAGCCAATCGGAAGCCAAGTGTCCCACATAGATACAATTAAGGAGATGAAATTGTTTTGCCGGAGACTCAATTTGGCTATACAGTTCAATGAGATAGATGGGAGTGACAGTTATAACAATGTTAAAAAATACAAGAAAAAAAGTGCTTACATCCCTTCTTATCACCCAAATGTAGCCAATTTTGAAAAACTTGTAAGTAAAGATATATATTGGTTTTATTCGAACATTAAAAGCAACCCAGATTATAGGGGACTATACAAGGACAATTTAAGTATCAAAGAAAGGGAAGTTTTGGAAAATGTTTTGACCAATCAAGAAATTAGGATCATGAAACCAGATAAAGGTGGGGGTATAGTTATTTTTTCCACCTTGGATTATAACAAAGAAATAAACAACATCCTCCACCTTTCTGGAAATTATGAAGATGTATCAATGAACCAAGTCAATATTGGTTATAGGAGAATTGATTTAGTAATAGAAGAATACTTATTGGATGACCGAATAAGTAATGAAGTTTATGAATTCATTCGAGAAGAATTTCCAAAAATAGCCATTATATTCGGCATCCCCAAAATACACAAATGTTTGAACAATCCCCCATTCAGACCTATTATTTCTGGGTCAAAATCGAAAACATACAACATGGGGGTAATTATTGACGGATGGATCAAACATGTTTATGACAATGTTAGACATCTTACTAAGGATTCATGGAATTTCTTAGCAAATTTACTCCAGATATTTGGCAGAGTGACCTTTTATTTTTGACAATTGATGTTGTTGACCTTTTCTCAAGCATTCCAAAATATATAGGTCTGGAATATTTCTTTGAAAGCTTAAGAAAATATTCCACTTTGAGTTGGGAAAGAATTAACCTCATTGTTGACATGATGGGGCTGATTTTGGATTACAATTTTTTGCAGTTTCAGGAAGAAATGTTTAGGCAGACCAAGGGCGTTGCTATGGGGGCTTCTTGTGCCCCTGTATTTGCAAATCTGGTCATGCTGGAATGGGAAACCCAATTTGTTTTCCCTAGTGAATTCTACCAACACATAGCTTTTTACACAAGATACCTGGATGATTTATTCATCCTTTGGAAGGGACCTGAAGATCTGGTAAAAAGCTTTATTGATTATTTAAACAACACCACCAGTTTTTTGAAATTCACTTACAAAGTGGAAAAGGAAGGGATTTCATATCTCGACACATACGTCAGCAACAATAATCAAGGATTTGAATCAAGAATTCATAGGAAGAACACTTTCTCCAATGATTACTTATTTTATGGGAGTAGTCACCCACCCCATGTTTTCAAAAACGTGTTTAAGGGTCAATGCATACGTGCTGCATCCAATAAAACCATTATGGAGAAAGAACTAGAAAACATCTTTAACATGTTCAAAAAAAGAGGATACCCAGATTCTTTGTTGTTCCCCATAATTACATTTGTAAAAAAGGAATGAGGACAGAAGTATCCACCTTTACTGGGGAAACCTTTCATTAGCAATAAGAAAGCTAACCTTAGCAATAATAACATTTGTGTAATTATGTATAGTCCATATACAAGTGTTGTCAAAGAAATTTTAATTAAACATTGGAATATATTAACTGTATCAGAAGATGTAGGGAAAATAGTGGGGACCATCCTGAAATGTGTTTACAAGACATCCGTAAACATTAAAAACATGTTGGAGAGTAAAAAAGCTGTTAAAAAAGTAAGGGATAGGGACATCAACAATAAAAAAGGAACAACAAAGTGGGGGACGTGCAATCAGTGTAAGTTTATTAATGAAAATAAAACTATAAATTTGAAGAATACCAGCAGGACTAGGCTGGTCAATTTGACAAGCAATTGTAACACATCTAGGGTAGTATATATTGCAGTGTGCACTGTTTGCAACGCATATTACATTGGGAAGACTGAGAGAAAATTAAAAACCAGGATTTACGAGTATTCATACAAGATTAAGAAACAGGATTGTAATAATGCCCTCAGTAAGCATGTTTTAGATAGAGGGCAGGAACACACTTTTGTCTTCAGTATTATTGATCATATTGATTCCAAAGGTTGTGTGGGCAATTGGAAAGTCTTTTTGGGACTATTAGAAAGTAAGTGGCAAATGTTTTGTGATGCCACTACGAGTCCTGGATTAAATGACCATATTAGCATTAAACCATTTTTATTAATGGAATGAATTTAGGTAACTTTTATTATTATTTTTTGAAAGCATTTCTTCATAAAATTATTGTATTATTAAATATTGTTCATATTTATATTTATAACATACATAGTTTTTTAGGCAGGATATAGTTTGTAGCTTTTTAATTAATCATTTAATTAACCACCTTGTTAGGAACAGTTTTTTGAATTTTGGCGCCAAAATTAATTATAAAAGGTTGACTAACACTATGTTCGTGGTTCTGATGAAATCTGCATTTCCTGCAGATGAAAGCGCTTAACCAGGGAAGATTTTAATGTTTCAACTCAATTTGATCTTGTTGTTCTGTAAGGAATAAAAGTTTTTTATTCAACTCTTCTGTTCGAGCTGTGGTATTTCTGGGACCCCAACAAGGATTGTTACTTGGTTTTGTGTTTCGCTACTTTTCGAGTGGTTCACATTAAACTTTTAGTTGAAAATCCTTGACAATGTTGTTGGTAAAGCAAGTGGTGGCAGCCAATCGGAAGCCAAGTGTACTAGCCAGGTTGGGTTGAATGACGGATGATCCAGTTTGACAGTTGAAAGTTTAAGAATAAATGAATGTAGCGGGTTTGGAGTGGATTATTAAAAAAAAAACTGTTAATAGACTTGTATAAATACTGACAGTGTTGTGGTCATATGACACAGTGTCCTTTGACTTTGGCTGTTTGATTAGTTTAGATTTTTGTTGCTGTTGTTTTATTCTTGTAAACCTTTTGTGCATGTTATAGTGTGCTCGTAACTGTTTGGCTAGGAGTGGACTGTTACAGTGTCTCTTTGCTGGAGTTAAATCTCAGTGGTCTGCTAGAAGCTTCTAATCTAAGGATTCTTAGCAATGATCTTTAACAGCCCTGGCCTAACACTTCATATAATAATGTCCTGCTAGAAGTCTGGATCAGGAGTGGCTGGTAAACAGCTTGCTTCACAGTGATGCTGTCTCCAAGTGCCATCTGTCAAGAAACAATATAATTTGCTGTGAGCTATCTATGACCTGCTTATTAACCCATTCTTGCTGGTGCCATGCCATTCCCCAGCCCAAGTTTCAGAAGATTGATGTTTTGGGCTACCGATCAGTCGGTGAGTCATTTTTATCCAAACTTCTGGTGGAGTTTGATAGGTACGGACACTCTTAGCTTAATGTCATTGATCCTTTACAGCGTGTGTGAATAACTTTCTCCGCAGTTGAAGCATTGTTTTGCATTCCCACCCACTTTTCATGGTTTCTGTCTCTGATAACCTGCCCTCTTTGACATCCTTATTTGCCTTTAGTCTGAAACTTGGTAAAATGCAATTTCACCTAGGAGAATGGAGGAGCGTTCTGATCTGTGAGTGTAGGGTTGCCACCTTTTCAAATGGCCAAAGTGGGACATTTTCAGGACAAACATCAAATTTTACAGGCCGACACATACCCACAGTCAGTACAAAGGATAGAACTTAACTTTTTTTGCCTAAATAAAAGCTTATTCTTGTAACATTTTAGTTGCTTATTCTGTTTCTTATAACATTTAGGTATTTTAGATACAGAATAACTGTTTTATACAACTATTACATAAAATATAGGACATAATTATGTCCTACAATCTCAGGACATTTGCCATTTTTAATATTTTTTGTCAGGACACAACTGCCCAAAGAGGGACTGTCCCTCGCAAAGTGGGACAGGTGGTAACCCTATGTGAGTGTTAAAGAAAAAGTTGTGGTAATATGCATGCAAACGGAACTGCATTCGTTGATCAGTGATCAGGAAGCATATCTGCCATATTCAGTTTGTTTGCGGCTTTCGGCTTTTCCCAGTTAGGGGTCGCCACAGCGGAACTCCGGTCCGCTAATGAATGGCAGTAGAGTGGCTTACTGGGGCTAATGCACAACCTTCAATGAAGGAAGGCCCGTTCACGCATGTCGCCATACAGAAGACACTCTAACTGAGAATCGAACGGACAACATCTAACTGTGAGGAGACAACGCTACCGCAGCACCATCATCTGCCATATTCAGTGACTAGATAAAGTACTTAGTTTTAGGCAACGGTTTAAAAGTGATGAAATGTGCATGCTATAGATTAGCCAGCAAAAGGAAGTGCTTAAGTCTGTTGTTTAGCAAGTTTGTTTATGTTGCCCCGTAATGTCACACAGTCTTGTTTATTGACCGCAGTGATGTGTGGTGTAGTTTTAATCTGTATAGGAGCTTTGAAATGTAAAAATCTTTGTATTTGTGAAGCTGTGGTGGTTGTGTTTAGGTCATGAGCATAGGGTGTATGCAGTTAAATTCTTGTAGTTCTCAGTTGATGTGATGCATGATAAAATAGTAAACTTTAGCAAGTATTTAGCATATATTTTGTCTTGTATGTGTGATTTGTATGCAACTAAAATTTATAAGTCTTGATTTCCGAAGGTCAGTCATTCGGAGAATTATTCAGTCTAAGTTTGCCGTTTTAATTGCAAGAGGTTCAGGAAAGCAAACTTCTGTTTTTGTTATGAATATTCTGGTTGGTTGCCCCAGGGAGAAGTTCAAAAAAAGATCAGTGTTGTGAAGACCTCTCTGACTGTTTCATTATTTATGGATTCTATTCAATGTCACAAGGGAAGGATTGGGAGGGTATAGTTTAGCAGGCATGGGCAAACTACGGCCCGGGGGCCACATGCGGCCCGTTAAACATTTTGATTCGGCCCGCCAAACTTGAAAAAATTTAATAAATTAACCTTGTTAATGTTTTATTTCCCCTGCAATTCTGATGTTTCCTCACTAGATGGCACACTCTAGATATATTTGTAGATAACCCACCGCCCCTCTATGAAGATGAGCGGACCCAAGAAAAGGAAAGTGGACAGAGAATGTCGAGTGTTCAATAAGGAGTGGACAACTAAATATTTTTTCACTGAACACCGATCATCTGCTGTTTGCCTGATATGCCAAGAAACTGTGGCGGTTTTTAAAGAGTATAATATTAGCCGTCACTTTGCCACAAAGCACGCTAATTATGCTAGCAAGCTCTCAACAAAAGAATGGGAAGCTGCTGCGGAGAAATTGGCAACTAATTTGAAGGCTCAGCAAAGTTTTTTTCACTGTCAAACTGCCATTCAAGAGTCAAGTACCATGGCCAGTTTTATGCTTTCATTCAAAATAGCAAAGGCCAGCAAACCACTGTCTGAGGGCGAGTTTTTAATAGAATGTATGGTAGAGACAGCAGGTATTTTGTGCCCGGAGACCAAAGACAAATTTGAGAAAATCAGTTTATCACGGCGGACAGTGACTCGCCGTGTGGAACTAATAGATGAAGATATCACCAGCAGATTAAACAAAAAGGCAAAGTCATTCACTTTTTATTCTTTAGCACTGGATGAAAGCAACGATGTCAAAGACACTGCTCAGCTCCTCATTTTTATCCGAGGAATCAACGAAACTTTTGAAATAACGGAGGAGTTTTTGACAATGGAGTCTCTGAAAGGACAAACACGGGGACAGGACTTGTTTGAACGGGTGTCTGCTGTCATCAAAAACATGAAGCTTCCCTGGAGTAAGCTTGTTAACGTCACCACAGATGGAGCTCCGAATTTAACGGGAAAAAACATTGGCCTGCTGAGGAGAATCCAGAATAAAGTGAAAGATGAAAACCCTGACCAGGATGTCATTTTCCTCCACTGCATCATCCACCAGGAATCTCTATGTAAATCGGTGTTGCAGCTGAATCATGTTGTGAATCCTGTGGTGAAACTCGTCAACTTCATACGCGCATGGAGATGGAGACTTCAGCACCATCAGTTCATTGCGTTCCTGGAGGAAACTGATGCGGATCACCAGGACCTGCTTTATCACTCCCGTGTCCACTGATTGAGTTTGGGCAAAGTGTTTCAACGAGTGTGGGAGCTCAAAGAGGAGATTGGCATGTTTTTGGAGCGGCAGGGGAAGACTGATGAATTTCCTGAGCTGAGCAACAAGAGCTGGATGTGTGACTTTGCGTTTGCTACGGACGTATTTTCAAACTTGAATGAGCTCAACGTGAAACTGCAGGGGAAGGAGCAGTTTGTGCATGACATGTACACAAACGTGAAAGCCTTCAAATCCAAGCTGGCTTTATTCTCCAGGCAGATTTTGAACAAGTCATTCACTCATTTTCCTAGACTAGCCACGCTGAAAGAGGCCGGAGCAAAAGTAAAGAAATACAGTGAGTCACTGGAGGCACTGCACAGAGAATTCTGCCGTCGGTTTTTGGATTTTGACAAAATTGACAAGTCACTTCAATTGGTGGCCTTTCCTCTGTCACAAGAACCCGAAACAGCTCCAGAGGAGCTTCAGCTCGAACTGGTCGACCTTCAGTCCGACCCTGCCTTAAAAGAGAAGTTCAGCTCTCTGAAACTAAATGACTTCTATGCTTCACTCAATGATGCCGCGTTTCCAAATCTAAGGCGAAAAGCGCAGATGATGTTGGCTTTGTTCGGCTCTACCTTCGTGTGTGAACAGACCTTCAGCGTCATGAACATCAACAAAGCCAGCCACAGATCCAAGTTAACAGACCTACACCTCAGATCCATCCTGAGAATCGCCACAACAAAACTAACTCCAGACTTTGATGCGCTGGCTGAAAAAGGAGACCAACAACACTGCTCCCATTAAAATGTGTGTGTCTCCGTGATACGCACATTGTTAAAATAAACAGTGCGCGCAGATCAAATATAACGCTTCACAGACTGACTTGCTGCAACTGTTTCGTCCTTGCACTGGTCGTTGTTGACTTTTGGCACCGGGGAAACAAACTGAATAAAAGGAACAGGACAAGTACATCTGCATCTCCTACCGTTTTTGAAAAAAAAGACAGTCAGGAGGAGAGTGATGGTGATATCCTGAAGGATAACAGAACTTTCAGTGCTTTAAAATAAAATGGTCATTTATTTGATTTTCAGTGTTTAAAGACTCAATTCGAAGTCAGAGATTTTATTGTAATGCTTTTCTTCATTTTCATTGGACATTAAAGCACATGTTTTCTCCATATCCCAAGATGTGTATTTTTCCCCCAATGAGGTGATGTTTTCAAAGCATGCCATCTATCTGCTCCTGTTCCGGCCCCTTTGTCAAATGTTAGAACTCAATGTGGCCCACAAATCAAAAAGTTTGCCCACCCCTGGTTTAGTGCAACAAAAAGAAAGTGGAAGATTTAGTAGTGATTATATTCTGTGTTCACATAACAAAGTAGTAGTGGAATACATGGTATTATGTTTGTTTTATTTCTTATTAGTGGTAAGTGTCAAGGAGAGTGTCAAAATATTATGGGTGAAAAGGAAATAAAAGATGAGTGACAGTGTTAGGAAAATATTTTTTTTTGTTAAGCAAGAGTTTTAAGATAGAGTAAATCAAGAGGATCAAAAGTTGTTAAACAAGTTAACAAAAGTAGCTTCATACAGATATTGGAGATGGGGTAGGGTTGTTTGCAGGTAGCTTTGTGTAAGTCATATGAGGTAGAAACATTTTATAATAGTTTAGTTAATAGGTATCAGTCAGAAATAATATTTAGTATGTGAGAGGTTATCTGAGGGCCACAGATGCAATTCCCTCCTCAAAGAGAGCAGGATTCTTACACACCAAGCCACTGGCAAATACACCCAGTGCAGGGATGTTTAGGGTTGGTAGTGCTTCCTGTTTGGCAGAGTCATTGTACTAAGAAACAGTTTTTTTGTGGCCGGCCCTGTTTGAAAGCGAACAGAAATGTGATTAGTTTTAGAAGACAGGTGCCAGTCTTACAAAAGAACATTGGATAGATGTTTCCAGTCACATTTTAGGAAATGTAACAGTGAACAAACCATTTATATGAAGAGTAAATATTCATAAATTAAATCATTCACACTTGGCAGCTAAGGATTATTCCATCTCTAAAAGTCTAAGCATGTCCTTTTATATTCTTTAGTTATTTTTGAAAATGTTAAAAATAAATCCAAACAAACATAATTCTTTTTTTTAACAATATCAACAACAAACAGCAGTGTTATTCAGAAAATGGTCTCCTTTACTTCATTGAATGCCAGTGTATTCTAAATCTTTTCGTCAACAGTATAGTATTTATATTTATAAGTTATAATGAAAATCATTCTGGGTATATATTTTTCTGTAGATGTCGGCAAGTAACATTAAATGCCTTAGAAAGCATACAGGCTAGACTTTTGGTATCCATGGCACATTTAGACTCGGCTTTCATAAAACTACAAGCATGCCCTTTCTAGAGGCTGTTTTTTAATTTGTAAAAAAATGTAAATGAAGCCAAATTGTATGATTAACAATTTAAAATTAGTTAATATCTCAGAAGGTGTAGATGTTGCAATGACAATGTTCTCTTGCATAGTGATATTTCAGCTGATACCATGCAGTAGTTTATAAAGCACATGCTTTTTGGAATATAAATATTATTATGGAAACTGTCTTGCCTTCATAATTCTTGACAAACACTTAGCAGAGTCTCCTGTATGGTGCATTTTACATGGGCATTGATATATTTTATAGGCTCTCCTGTCATGTCAATTCACAGTAACACTCAATCATGTATAGCTTAGTTACATTTAATCCATGCCCATCTATATAATCATAGTTATAAATTGTCAAAGGTATACCATTGCATATTTCTGAATTAAAATCAATTACTCACTTTTCACAAAGCATGCAATTGTTTTAATTGCTTTTATAAACTAATATGGTCAAAGTATACAAAAGGAAAATAAGTGATGCTCATCTTTTATTTCTGTTTACACTGAACTGTTGAAAAGATGGTACGTAGGGGTTCAGTACCAAAATGGAGTACACACCAAGTTGACACTAGGTACCTTACTCATAAATGCAAGCAGCTGGGGGTAGTCTCGGCAGCAGGCCTGTTTGTGTGCATGTGAAATAATAATGCATTCATTGCTCATGTGAAATGCACATAACTGTTTTGTGCCCGCAGCTTTTGACACTCCAAACCCAAAAGGTTCGCCATCACTGCTATAGGCTGTGTAACCTGACATTTGCTTATTTAAATTAGGGTCTGCCCGTACCACATTTGGGGAAATGTTTCATTTGGCGATTGTGCATCTCTCGACATTTTACTGAAGGTGGTCGCTTGGGTGAATGTTTCATTCTGGTGCATGTGTATACACGCATGTACTAATGAAGATGTTGCTTGGGGATATAATGCATTGGTGTATCAGGGGAGGGATTCTGCATACATGGTCAGACTGCTGAAGTGGGCATTGAGCAAAATAGTTTATTGTGTCATTTTGGTGCTTGTGCATACACATCACAAAGAACTGGTGGGGTTACTAGGGAAAATAATTCATTAGTGTGTCACAGAAAAGCTTTTGCATAATTGGAAATTCCATTTGGCCATTTTATTGTCCTGGCAGCTGCCTGTGTTATACTGATTGACAGGCTTACTGTAATTAGTACCATGGTGCCATGACCTGTTCTCTGAGCTGATCTATTTGTTAGAATATTGTGGCACAAATATGGTATAAAAAGCTCATATTTCAGAGATGATTATGGTAAAGTTTTGTTTTTTATGTGTCCATCTTTCAAGTGAGTACTTGAATTAAGTGTGAACAAATGAAAGATTGTGAGGGCATCTTTTGTGCACAGTCCTCTTCAGGTCACAGCACAGATTTTCTATTGACTTTAGGTCTGGGCTCTGTTCTTCTGGTGAAGCCATGCTTTTGTTGATTTGGATATCTGCTTGGGATCACTGTCATGTTGAAAGACGAAATTCCTCTTCATCTTCAGCTTTCTATCAGATGCCTGAAGGTTTTGTGCCAAACGTGACTGGGATTTGGAACTGTTCATCCTAATTCCCTCCACCTTGCCTAAAGCCCCAGTTCAAGCTGAAGAAGAGCAACCCCAAAGCATGATACTGCCACCACTTCACCGTGGGGATGGTGTTCTTTTGGTGATGTGAAGTGTTGTTTTTCCAAATGTACCTTTTGGAATTGTGGCTAAAACATTCATCCTTGGTCTCAGCATACCATAACACATTTTTCCCACATGCTTTAGACAAAATAATGTGCATACCTCAAAATTTTACTGAAGGGTTTGCTTGGGTGAATGTCTCAGGGTGGTGCAGATGTATACCTGGACATGCTAATTAAGATGTTCTTTGGGGAAATACTTCATTGTGCATCAGGGAAGTGCTTGTGCATACATGGTCAGACTGCTGAAGTGAACACTGGGCAACATAGTTTATTGTATCATTCTGGTGCTTGTGCATACACAAGTGGGGGGCTATCATCTTTACTGTGTTATGATATACAGTTCAACAGAGAAAACAGGACCCCAGTACTCCAGTCTTCCAGTATGATTGTAACAATACTAACTGATGGAGAAAAGGTTATGAATTACCCAAGGACAATAATTATGGTTATAGACTTGTTTTACTTCAAAAAATGTTTAGTAAGTCACTTTCTTATTCCATCAATATCTCAAGTTAATGATACTAACATTTTAAAAGTGTCCCTGGTTATGTAGAAATGTTGGAATGATGGATAACAGGAATAGTGCTGATCAATATATCCAAACATTCTGAAAGTATATTCTGATTTAGTCTTTCTTTCTTTCTATTGAATAATGTCTGGGTAGTATGAGAGGCTTAGCATTTTATTGCTGATTGTTGGCATTGCTCAACCAGATATTTTGTACAATATTTCTGCCTTTTTACTTCTATGTCTTCATCTAACCAGAGTAATGATGAGATGAGATAACATGAATTACTATAGTTTAGACTAATTCTTACGTGGATGGACCAGATAACTTAGACATTTCTGCTTGTAATTCTCTTTCTGATTACTGAGGTGAAGGTTATCAATTGCTGACTACTACCAGCATGGAGCTACCATATATTCTGGCCATTTCTCCTGGCTTTGTCAGTCATGTGTGGAAATTAGGTGGGAGGATTGGCTCAGTAATATCTAAGCGTTATACTATTTTTATTGACTCAGGTCTTCTCCTAACAGATGATAATGAGTCTGTGTTACATAACAGCCGCACAAGGCAATATAATGAATGCCTACTCAACAGGTTATGTGCAGTAATTGTCACTTGTGTCTGAGCATGCATAACTTTGAAGCAATGAAATGCAGCTCATTATCACATTAACGATAAGTGTAGTTACAATATAGCACTGAGTCATTATCACTTTTCAGGTAAAACTGTCAGCAGCTGTCACTGTTATTCACGTAAGTAGAAGTCGTTATCACATTGATGAATGCACAAGCCAGATTTGGGTTTTTGTCTACATAGAGTCATTTCAAGCCATCCCCCACCAGTTTCTGTCATTTTTACAATTTGTTTGACACGCAGTAAAGTCCTCATTGTGGTTATATGCTTCATATTTTTGTGAACTACTGCAAGGAACTATTACATTTCTTCTTAATATTACATATTTTGTTAGGACTCAAGTTATGGAAATTATGATTGTTTCATATTTTGGTAAATAACTTTGCAGGGGAGCATCTGAATGTGGTAAGTAACAACTCATTTTGAAGACAGTATTGATAGTTCCAACATGGTAAAAGAACTGTCCCTGTATGTTGTACACATGTACAAATATTAAAGTTTGTTTCGGACTTGGGTTATGGAAATTATGATTTTTTTCATATTTTGGTAAATAACTTTGTAAGGGAGCATGTCAGTGTGCCAAGTAATACCTGATTTTGAAGACAGTATTGATTCATAGGTTCATAGGTAGGTACTTGGCTATCTGCCCAAAGGCATTTATAAGCCTAGCTAGAATGTGTTGGCTTTTGCCGCCCCCTTAGATTAGTTCCCAGTGCCTCTGTCCAGCAGAGCCATTGAAGTGATCCCTGGGGTGAACTTTCTGTTTCCCATCCACTCGTCAAGGTTTCTCTTGAAGAGGGTTAGCAAGGAGCTCTGCCTAATGTAGATTGGAATCTTGTTCCAGAGCATGGGAAGTCTCTGGGACATGAATCTATCCCTCCAGCACATCCTATTTATTGTTGTGGTGAGGTTTAGTTCCCTGGAGCGTGATAGTTCCAACAGTGTAAAAGAACTCTCACTGTATGTTGTACAGATGTACAGATATCAAAGTTTGTTTCAGACTTAGGTTATGGAAATTATGATTTTTTTTTCATATTTTGGTAAATAACTTCGCAAGGGAGCATCTGAATGTGCTAAGGAATACCTCATTTTAAAGACAGTATTGGTAGTTCCAACATGGTAAAAGAACTGTGCCTATACGTTGTACACATGTGCAGATATCAAAGTTTTTTTTGGACTCAGGTTATGGACATTATGATTTTTTTCATATTTTGGTAAATAACTTTGCAAGGGAGAATTTGAATGTGCTAAGTAATACCTCATTTTGAAGACAGTATTGCTGGTTCCAACATGGTAAAATAATTGTGCCTGTATGTTGTACACCTGTGCAGATATCAAAGTTTGTTTTGCAGTTAGGTTATGGAAATTATGATTTTTTTTTTCATATTTTGGTAAATAACTTTGCAAGGGAGTATGTCAGTGTACCAAGTAATACCTCATTTTGAAGACAGTATTACTCCTTCTAACATGGTAAAAGAACTGTGTCTGTGCACTGTACACATGTACAGATATGACAGTTTGTTTAGTCTTGTAGGATTATGAAAATTATACATTTCCAATACTTCTCATTATTATGCCCATATCTTTGAAAGGGGGCATGGCAATCACACAAATGATGCATCGTTTTGAAGCTGACATTGAGATGCACAACTTCTACACTGATATGTAGGCTCTGTCTGTTACAGGTGATGAGATATTCTGCTTTATTTATCAATTATGAAAAATAATTTAATCATATTTCTGTGAATATCTCCATAAAGGAGCATCACACAGTAATGGTTAAGGTATAATTTTAAAGATGACATTCATACTAACAAATTAAATACAAATTGTATGGGTCTACATGGTACATTGACCAGGATATTGTGCTTTGCTTTTCCAAAAAGGTAAAAAATATGCACAATATCAACATTCCTTGCCAGATATTTAATAATGACTTTGATATGCACTATCAACATTTACACTGTTAGAAAGGTCAGTGTCTGCTGAACAACTTTTGCATTTACATTTTTAGTCTAGCTCTTATAGTTAAAAAGGTATGAACATTTGTTCTCTGTATGGTATTGCAAATGGATTTTCTGAAAATGAGCTCAGGCTGCAGTGGCGGCTCGTGCCATGAGACTGCAGGACTGCAGTCCTCCCAGCAAAAAGATTTTTTGAATAAAAAAAAAAAAGAAAAGAAAACATCATGTATAATTATTAAATATTTTGTTTGTTGACCGACTCGTAAAGTCCCGGAACTTGAACTGCGCATGCTCGTCGAGTTCCCGGGGTTTTTATTTATTTATTTATTTAAATTAGTGAATGAGTCTGACCATTTTTGCAACTCTAGACTGCTTTACAGACAGTCCAGATATGAGAGAAGGCATCAGTGTGATGCCCAGACGTCTATGCAGTTTTTAACCACACAGTAAATAGAAGGGGGTTTGGACTGCCACGTCCGCAGTCACGTATGTGACATGGACAGCTAGATTGCTACTGATTGGTTCTCACTCTCTTCTCAAAAAAGAGAGTGAGAAACAATCAGTAGTAGTCTGTAGCACAGTAGTTACCTGGATTTACTTGTGCCACTGCTACGGACTATCGTTGGTGAAAGTTAGTTGAATAACTGAAGTTCCTTTATACCTTATCTTTGTTTTTTTTCAGCTTGCTTCTGCCCTTTGCCTTGCTGGCTTGAATCAGAGTCACAGAGAGGAAGAAAGAAGACGGTCACTTTTTACAAATGAAGTAAAAGTTATTAAACTGAGGTAGGTGCCGGGCTTGGCTCTGTCTACAGATAACAGATGTCAGTATAATATTTTTTTATCATACTCGAACACAGCAGTGAAAAGATAGATGAATCTGATGTCACGGTATATTTTGGAGTAATAGAACCATACCTGTAAACCTGCAGGCATTGAAAACAGATATAAAGACTGCTGAAATATGGGAACATCCAGTCAAAAATCTGGTCAACTAATTAGCAAAAGTTCAGATACCATACCAAATAGTATGTAACTCTTCACACAACTTTAAAAATCTAAGAGTGACAAAAATGATTAAAAAAATAAAAGCAGATCGTCAAAGGCACACTGTAAAATTAAAACCTGCTGGTGAAAAAGAGGGATTTAACATGTGGGTCCTCTTTATTTAAATTATAGGTGTAGTAGTATGTTGGTTGTGTAGACTTACCATAGCTATTAACCTCTTAGTACAAGAAAAATGGACAAGGTCTAAAATAATGGGGGAAAAGACCCCAAAATAGGGACAGAATTTAAATATTGCTCTTAAACACTTAGATAGCTGATAGAATAACAAGATTATATGTTAGCATGTATTTTCCTGAAGGCTGTGAAATCTGAAACTCAAATGTGTGTTGTTATTTATTGATTTCAATCCTCAGGGATTTGGCATAAACCCACAAATTTTATGAGGAATAGACAAAAAATATGAGACAAAAATCTGGGCATTCTGTAAAAATTTGTACAGTTGAGAGTTATGAGACTTACTTAACATTTTCAGAAAAGTCTTGTGAAGGATAAAATCAAATATTAAAAGAAGAACGCATGCCCAGAAATAGGTGCATCATGTGAGAGAGTAAATCAAGCCTAAAAATAGATATCTACCTCCAAATTAGATATATTGGAGAGATCTAGTTAGATCTGTCTACATGCATTCGTATTTCAGAGGTAAATATTAACCTCAAATCCAGTTTTGAATCAGTACTTAGTGCAGGTGCAGAATTTGCATCTGTAATTTTAGTTAACCAGGTTTGGTTAGCAGTTTATGTACCAAAGGCTTGGCTGAGGCTAATGGAAATGTTTGTTTTCTTGGACTTGAAATAAGGTAAAATTCTGTACTGCCTGGCTAACCCATAAAAGCTGAGGGACTGTAAGAGGTCAAATACAAGAAAGAACAACCTCATTGTGTGATTTCCTCAGCATCCTGCCTAGTAACGAGTAACATGATATGTAATGGACTAACCATGATACCTGGAGGTCAGTGGGAAGAAGAAGGAACAAATCAAGTTTGGAAAGAGAATAACAGTAATAAAAGTGAAACCCTTTGGAATATTTTTGTATGTTCCCCTGACAGAACTTGAGTAAATACATTAGTATAATGTTTTGCATGAATGGTATAAAAGTAGAAAATGCTGTCTTCTAGTTACAAAAACATTAGGTGATTTTACAGTCAGTGTGTACCTCTACAGTCAGTTTGGAGAGGGACCATTTAACCTGCAGCCTTTCCTTAGGATTTGGACCATATTGTAAGTTTGTAATAATATATATTTTTACGACTTTATATCCTTTTTGACTATCTGAGAAGGAAACTTCATTCGACTGTGCAGATGAAGCATTGGCAGTAGTTAGTTATTTCCCTAACATGTAGTGTCCTTCAGTAGTGATGTCTTCTGTGTCTCAGAAGTATCAGAACCCATTCCTAAAGAAATGCTGCATCGGATGTTATTTCTCTTAAATGATGCAGTGTTTTGCAGAGCAAGATATGAAAGAATCCATAGATGCAGAAATATTAGAGGTAGGTATTTTTTTGAGAACAGAATAACATGTAGAACAATAAAAAATAATAAACCTCCAATAGCAAGTGTACCAGTAGCATAGAAAGGGTGGGACCAAGGGGGTAGCTGCCTCTTGCTCTAGCTTATAGAGGTTGAAAATATCATAAATAAATGTATTTATTTATTTGTCTTTTGTTAACCGAGTTAGTCCACTGGGCTGGTGATCCATTTTCAGTGTAGACCCAAGGAGAAAAGCTCCACAAAAAAGAACAAGTACAGAGTTTCAGGTTATGAAATACATACATTTTAGGCATAAAAGACATCTAGTACAAGGTATCATGATGCCATATAATTATGAGACTCTATCATACATAAAAAATCAGCAGGGGTAAAATGTAACAATGTACAAGAAAAATGTTTTTTGGCAAGAAGGTAAAGATAAAACCCTTGATATGTTATTAATATTGTTGGACCAAGTTGGCAGAGGGAAAGAAACAGTAAGTAGTAGAAGAGAATAAGGTTGAGGGAAGGGAAGAAGAGTGTAGGAGGGTCAAGAGAGTATAGCGAGAAAAAGTTAAGCAGTAGTGGGAGAGAGGTGGGAAGACTAGTAGCAGTGGAACTGATAACATAAGACTTGAGTAGAGTGTGAAATGCTCCAGTTGCTATATATTGATGGGTAGACAATACTCAGCCTTGAACACTGTACCTTGGGTGCAGTTGGCAAGGGCCTGAATTCCCTACCCACCACCATTTGTAAAAAAATTTGCAGATTTTTGCCTCATATTTGTTCTGTTCCTCATAAAATCTGTGGTTTCTGTATGCTTACCTTTCCCTGCAAAGTCAGTAGTGCACTGGTAGCATTGTTTCCTGACAGCTGCAGGTTCTCTGGTTTGATTCTTGGCTGAGGTGCCTTCTGTGTGGAGTCTGCATGTCCTCCCATCTTACAAAGACATGTTTGTAGTGTTTCTCCCTGATCTACTGAAAATTGGATTTTGTTCCAAGTCAGACTTTCCTGGTTAACAAATGTTAAATAAAAATAACAGGCATTTGAATTTCAGACTTCATATTCTCCAGAAAGTGCATGGTAACACAAAACCTTTTATTCTAGCTATTTTCTAAGTTTATAACATGAATATTTGAAATTTGTCCCTATTTTTTGGGACTGTATTCCCCCATTATTGGGTTAATCCATGTTTTTTGTGCTAAGGTTGAGAGCTATGGTGAGAATTGAATTCACTGAATATGATTGGGGGCTGTATTCCCCCATTACTGGCTTTGTCCACGTGTTTTTTTCCTAAGAGGTTGAGAACTATGGTGAGAACTGAATTCACTTAATATGTTTGGGGGCTGTATTCCCCCATTATTGGCTTTGTTCAGGTGTTTTGAGCTAAGAGCTTGACAGCTATGGTGAGAACTGAATTCACTAAATGGTAGCCATTTAAGTTTCAGTCTTCCTCTCTTTCACAAAGCAGCTGATCTGGCATGGTAGTATGTTGCTCTGACTGTAGCACAAGGTCCCCAGGGTTCAAGACTTGGCAGTGAAATGTATGGTAGTAACAAAGCATTTTATTCTAGCAACTTTCCAATATTATACAAGCAATGTTTAAAATGTGTCCCTGGCTTTTTGGCTTTTGCCCCCCCAATACATTTTGACTTTTTCCAGATTTCTTGTGCTGCAAAGTTCAGCGATACAGCTGAGTGTCGAGTAGATTTTACAAGGAGCTGAGAGTTGCAGGAGAACAAAAATTTAGTGCTGCTTCTGCTGACTCTGCTTGCATTGTTAATAGCACAACAGGTAGTATACTTGTTTTTGATGCAGAAGGCTGTGGGTTTTACTCTCACAGTAGGTAGATGCATTGCTGATACTATACTGTGTTGTAAAGGGGTTGGATGCTCCAGTCCTTTTTGGAGAAGATACCTAGTAACTATGAACTTGTTATCAGTTTGCCATCCATCCCCTATTGTGAAATTACTAGCTTATCATTTTTTCAATGCAATGCATCATAGGCAATTTATTCCTCAAGGGCAACAGGCACTTTATTTGTAGTTGTTTGCTAGCAGTAACTTCTTCATTAGTTACAGATTTCTTTAATGTGGAATTATTTAGATGACTTTTACTTCTTCAGTGATTGTGCATATTTACTGATACTGGTGTACTGTAGAAGTTTGAGTAGACTTTTATGATGGAAATGTTCTGAATTGGCAGTTTTGTCATTATTGGTGCATGCATATTGTTTAATTGTTTACTGGAAAAATGTTCAAAACAATAAATTTAAAATGCCCTCTAACAACTGTACTGTTTTGTACAAGGAATATAATTTAATACAATCAGGAAGGTGTATCAAAGAGCATGTGTATGTTTCGTGTTCAAGGAGCCTATGATTTGAAAACAGCTTAAAGTTAATCCTTATCTGCCACTGGCAAAAATGTATTTTCTTTGAATGTGGGTTTCAATGCTGTTTCAATGAATGTGAGTTTCAAGGGCAGACAAGTTTTAATGCTAAGTCTATTTTCATTGTGAGACTGCATTGCTTTGTTTAACAGATATCTATTAGTGTTTGTGCTGTAAAATGCAAATAAAACTTTCAAATGAAATCCAGATCATTGCAAAAGTAAAGCAGTATGCACATTACAGTGTTTATGGTAAATGGGGCGAAATAACCACGGAATGGGACATTGGAATGGCTGTGGGGGGGAGGCTCCATTTGACCATGATTTTGTGAGGGGGGTGGGCAACAAACTCAGACAGCCCTGGCTGAACTATACCTCTCAACTGTCCAGATTTTTGCAGAATGAATAGATTTTTGCTTCTTATTTTTGGTTTGTGCCTCATAAAATTTGTGGTTTTCTGGCAAATCATTTAGGAATGAAGTCACTAAATACTGACAGACATTGAGTTTCAGACATCATAACCTTCAGAAAAACACATGCTAAAGCAAGACCTGTTATTCTATCAACTGTCTTAAGTTTATACAAGAGCAATTTTTAGTACTGTTTGTATGTTCCCTCAATATATTTGGCCTTGTCTGGATTTCCTGCATTAAGAGGTTGAGAGGTACATGCAAATAAATTGCTTTATAGAATTAAGAATATCCAAATTTCTCAACTTTCCCCAATTTTGGCTCAAAATGTTGCTGTCCTCCTAATAATCCCGCTGCAAAATGGCAATTTTGAAAGAAAACGTGGAGGGTTTACAATTATAAATAACTGTAATGATCAGAGTTATAGATTACTTTTATTTCAGAAATGCATGTAGAGGCTTTTATTTTGTCAGCTGCTCTAGTTAACAGTACTAATATTAAAAAGGTGTCCCTTCTTTGACAGGTTCCCAGCTGTATTGTGTGGCAATTTTATATTTTTGCATCACATTTTTGGTCTATTTTTCATAAAATTATGGCTTTCTGGCAAATTACTGGCAAATCATTAAAGATTAAAGTTAGAAAATAATGGCAGACATTTGCGTTTCAGATTTCATACCCTTCAGAAAATTCATACTAATGCAAAACTTACTACTATTCTATTATCTTTCTAAGTTTATAAGAGCAATATTTAAAAAGTGCCCTTATTTTTGGGCCTGTGTCCCACTTCTGTGTATGGCTTTGTCCAGATTTCTTGCTCTCAGGTTGAGAGGTATGAGTGTCAGAGCCACCACCATCAACCAGAGACATTTCAAATTGTGACATACTCATTGCATCCCACTACCCCATGTAGTGACTCTGGATGTGTCCAAGAAAGGCAAGGAGCAGTTATGCAGTGTAAGTGTGCAGAGTATCCCCCATCCAAGGTAGCTACAAGTACTACAGTTGTCCTTGATTTTGCAGAATGTTCTGTTTTTTTTTTTTTATCATATTTGTATACTGTTGATTTATGCTTCTTATTATTCAGAAAATGCATGCTGCCGCAGTGCCCTGTTGCTCTGTGCTTATGTAGCAATGCTTTAATGACCATCAGGTAAACTTGTCAGAGATTGTAAGATGCAAGTAAGCTTTAATAAGCATACTGTTAATGAATTACCAACACTGAAAGCCTTTTTGTTGTTGCCAGGCAGAGAATATTTACATAACTAGATAGTGTATAAGCCTTAGGTATTGAATTGCATATGACAGCATTTGTAATAAATGACAGTATTACAGTATTTTCAGAAGCTCATTACATTTGTTGGAGACTTGCAGTCATCTTTGCAGGCTTTACTCATAAACTAAACAGAATGCCAGTCTATCATGTGTGGTCCATAACTTGTGCAGTAATCCTTTAAGCAATTTATCTTGAGCTTGTTTCTTGTTGGCTGTTCATTTCTAACTTTGATCATGTCTTCCCCATGAAACAAGTAGATAGTTGTTGTCAGGCAGCAGTTTTTTTTTTGGATAAGAAACATTTTTACAAGTGGGGGTATCACAGAGATTGTTACTTTCAGCATGTTACTTGGTAAATTTATAAAGCTGAATATGAATTATAATTAGAACTGCAGTGTAAGGAGAAGTGGTGAGTGCTGCTTGTTTTTTTTATACTTGATTTTGACTGGCATTCCAATAATGTATTTAAAAAGTTATTTATTTTTTCATGCCTCACAACCTTTGTGTTTCCATCTAGATATTAAGCAAGTTGTCATGTAGCCAATGCATTGAAATATTTTTTTCTTCTACACTTCATTTTGTCTTGATTGGACTCTCGTAATGACGGTTTGGCACCCAGGGCAGCGTATTTAATTAAAGTTCCAGTTGTTGCGGTTTTGAGCATAGCTCCACCACTTTCTAGTTGGTCACACCCCTTCCCATTGGCCCCACCCATTCATCTGTCTCCTGCAGCCCCCCTTTAATTTGAAGTCACCAGCCCCCACTCTCAGGCTGCACTGTTGGTCCTATGGTGGAATTAAGCAGGCAGCTTTTCCTGAGCTGCTCTGCAGTGAATGAGTTAAGACAGGTACCATTACAGAACTGTTGTACCTTAGGACAGGGACCATTACAGAACTTATACCTTAGGACAGGCACCATTACAGAACTGTTGTATCTTAGAATAGGTATCATTACAGAACTGTTGTACCTTAGACAGTTACCATTACAGAACTGTTGTACCTTAGGACAGTTACCATTACGGAACTCTTGCACCCTTGGACAGGTACCATTATAGAATTGTTATACTTTAGGACAGTTACCATTACAGAACTGTTGTACCTTTGGACAGTTATCATTACAGAACTGTTGTACCTTAAGACAGGTACCATTACAGAACTGTTGTACCTTAGGACAGATACCATTACAGAGCTGTTATACCTTAGGACAGGTACCATCAGCGCACTGTGTACTACAGAACAGTACCATATACACTGTTTGCTTTTGAACAAGTATCACTGTTATACTTCATCAGAAGTACCATGACAGCACTGTATATCCCAAGACAGTTACTAAATGCTCCTCCATACAGATAAAATTATAGCACTGTGTACTTCAGAACAGGTACCTTTATAGCAGTGTGCTCCTACACACATGTATTATTACAGTTTAGAGAATGGGTGACCTGTAGATCACAACCTGATTGGGGAACAAATGTTCTCCAGCAGGGTGTTACTTTACAGGAAATGCCCACTGAAAAACGGGTCCGCCACTTTATGGTAGCATATCAGGCTGCTGTGGAGCCTGGACTGAAAAAAAATAGTGGTCACCATTATTTTATGCTCGCTAAACAGTGATTTTGCTGTTTAGTGACTATAAAATAAGAAAGAAAAAATAAAATTAAAAAAATGTGTGTGTGTGTGTGTGTGTGTGTGTGTGTGTGTGTGTGTGTGTGTGTGTGTGTGTGTGTATGTGTGTTTATTTCTGTTTGTGAGAGTGTATGTGTGTATGACAGTGAGAGTTGGATAGAGCCATTACCTTACACTTGCTAAGTAGTGCTTTTGCTGTTTATTGAGTGTAAAAAAAGATAAAGAAACAGAAAACCATGTGTGTGTATGTGTGTGAGAGTATGTTTCTGTCTGTGTGTATGAGTGAATGCATGCATGAAAGCAGAAGAGACTGTGTGTTTGAGAGATCGAGAGAGTGTGAGACTGATCTTATGTAAGTGAATGCATATAGGAAAGCAGGACAGACTGTGTGTGTGAGAGAGAGTGAAGAGTGAGAGCAGTCCCTGGCAGCAATGCCAGTTAAGAGGTTTCCATACCTCTTTCATAGCTCTCAACCTCCTGGCACAAAAAATCTGGACAGATCCACAAATAAGGGAGGGCAAAGGACCAAAAATAGGAAAATATTTTAAATGTTATTCTTATAAACTTAGAAAGTTGCTAAAATAACAAGGTTTCAAATAGCATGTATTTTCTGAAGGATATCAAGTCTGAAACTCCAATGTCTGTCATTATTTAATGACTTCAGTACCTGGTGATTTGCTAGAAAACTACATATTTTATGAGTATGGGACCAAACATATGAGCTAAAAATCTGTGCATTCTGCAAAAATCTGGACAGTTGACAGGTATGCTCCCTTGACTCTTAGCTCAAGATAGCTGAATAAATCTAAAATAAATGGGGTATATTTTACTTGAATATTAGGATTTGAGTTTACATGCATTTTCTGAAACAGAGGTGTGAGAATGAGTGAGATTGACTACTGGCAGCAGCAGTAGTAAAGAGGTTTACATACCTATGGACCTTCCAGTGGATGAAATCTGGATAAAGCCTAAAATAAACACCTAACAAAGACTCAAAAATAGGAAAATACTTTAATTATAGGTCTTATAAAATTACAAACTAGATTAAATAAAAGGATTTCTGTTAGCATGAATTTTCTGAATAAAATAATAGTCTGCAACTCAAATGTATGCCATTATTTAGTAACTTCAATCTCCAATAACTGGCAGAAAACCAAACGCTTTAGGAGTAAGAGACCAAAAAAATAAAGTAAATACCTGGATATCTTTTTTTTTGTTATATTTTGGATGTAAAATGCTTCCTCCAACACAATTAACATATACTACAACAAGTTTGAAACATTAGGCAGAGGAACTATTTTACAACATAAATATATAAAAATTATAGTAGAAAATAAATAAATAAAACACAACAATTTTGCAGACAGTCCATTCTCTAAGTGCAGTAATGCCCTCCAGAGTATGTGGCGTCAGGCATCAGAACAACCCTGGTTAGGCGTTATTTCCACAATAACACACATCCTGTCAGGCATTATTGTTTGCATGGTGTACCTCAGTTCAAGGACATAAAAGCTATATACTACTATACACAGGAACAACTACAGGACTTCACACAAGATGATAAGTACCATTCATGCCTCTAACTCTCTAGACTTTGAAAATAGGTACAAAGGGTCTTGAAATGTAAGTACATCCAGCCAAAAAGCTGGATGTTTAATTCACATACAGTATGAATACCAAATAGCATATAACTCTTCCCACTTCCAGTAAGAATGCATGATAATATTCAGAAGCATGCTTGAAAAACAGAAACTGGCAACAATAATGGCAAAATATAAGAACATTATTAAACAGAAAGTGGAAAATCTGTAGACTTCAATGAACTGTATTGCAAAAGTCTGTGTACTAGAAAGCTTCAAAAATCATGTCTGATAAGGGAGGATTCAGAAAATTGTGTGAATGGGTAAATCAAGCCTGAAAACAGGGTCATACCTACAAAAACAGGAACATCACACACAGGTGTAAATCAGGCCTGGAAACAGGAATATTCCTCCAAGATGGGAATGGCTCAGAAGTCTGGTACCATTACAGGAGAAATACTTTCAGAACAGGTGCTGTTAATGCACTGATTAACAGTATTAAATCTGCTACTTTTCAACAATGTAGTTCAAAGTATGAAAAAAGAAAGCTGAAAAAGAAAGTGTTAGTGTTTACCTGTAAAACTGATTCCAAAGCAACTCCACAAAACTCACAGTTTGGAGACCTACCAATACAGTATATCAAATTAAAGTAATATATAACCCTTTCACTCATAAAATTCAAGAATGCATGGGACAGATCTGAGGTACTTTTTAAGAAAAAATAAAGTTTTGGTTAAACAAGTTGTACAGACTTTCCAACTGCTAGGGTAATGATTAAATTACTTGAGCCATGTTACTTTCTGCTGCTAAAATATATATATAGACTTATTAAAGAATTCTCATGACATCTGTGAGGTGTCAGCCCAGCTAGCTGGAATTTTGTAAATAATTCTATGTCATTTGTGAATATTAATATGATCCATAGGCTTGTCTTACAAATGTAAGAGAACTATATGTTATGTGTATATTAAACTACTGGTGCAGAAGTGTGTGTTGAACTGTATGTTCTGTACTGAGCTTCAAGAATGTAACCACAGTGTACCCTACTGGAAAAGAACATAGTTAATTTGCAAACTCTAAGAAAATAAGTGAATTGTTTTACAATTGTGTTTTCACTAAAGGAGACAGAATGTCTATAGCCACAGGTCCTTTCTATTGTCTGGAAACAGAAATAATTACAGGTTTCAAATGTAAAAGTGTTTAACTGTTTTACGACTTCCAGTTGTAGGCAAACTTCTGAGAGGTAAGTATTTTAGACACAAAGGTGAATAAAATTTTCAGTTTCTGTTAGCCTGGGAACTGAAGGCATGTGACAAATAGTGATGTCATCCAGTTGACCCAGCTGTAATGTGTTGTTATTAATTTAAGAACTATCTCTCAGAGAAAGTTTGTGCATTTTGTATCTTGTCTTGGATCTGAAAACATCCATTCAGCACTTCTGCCTTGCTAATAGTAAGTACTAGATTACAGTAATTGCTCTTAGAGATAGATGGAATATAGTAAGATTAGTTTAGATATTTTCTATGTTTATGTGAGACTGTCCTGCAATGTTGTTTTAAAATATTTCCTGTGATTCTGAACTCTGTTGTCCCTGTGTTGAAATATTGAATATTGTCTTGTTCTTTTATTATTTATTATTAAATATATTTAAACCTTTTAATGGTGGCTAGTTTGTTTAGAGATATTTAAGCTCTTAGAGTACTTGCATATGTATCTGTTGACACTATATGGGCCAATCCAATAGCCTTAGTCTTGGTCACACTTACCATTTGGATAATAGTAACATCACACAGTAGGATTGGTCAACATTTGGTAAGGGCCTTATAGTAGCTGATAAGTAAGGGTAGTTGGTAGCAGTAATAACTACCTTATAATCTAGGCAGAAGGGGGATAGCTAGTAAACCTGTGCCAGCCTTCCCCAGGAGTGTCTGTGTCTTTGTATATAAATTAAATCTCAAAGTGCGTGTGTGTGTGTGTGTGTGTGTGTGTGTGTGTGTGTGTGTGTGTGTGTGTGTGTGTGTGTGTGTGTGTGTGTGTGTGTGTGTGTGTGTGTGTGTGTGTGTGTGTGTGTCAGCTACTTGGGCAGGGACATGAAGCACTGGTTGGACAGAGAGAGTGCTGGAGGTTTTGGCCTGACCACTCGGCTGAGATCTTAACCCTATAGCTGTGCCAGTGGGGAGTTTTATTGGGGATCTGGAAAGAGAGGGAGAAACCAGTCCCAGACTGACTCTGATCTCTGTGTGCTCTAAAGGGAAATTGTACTTTATTGAGTATGTACTTGTCATCCTCCCAATGTGGACGTCCCTCACTGGTGCTAGTGGTGAAGATAGAGGCTCCTTGATTACTGGGCCAGTGCAGGGGCATCACAACATCATCATAAATTCTCCTGACATCATCATCATATTACCTCACTGATTTAAGAGTTGGAAGCCTAATTTTATGACCCATACTAGACAAAAGCCTACCTATTTTCAAGTGTAGTCATAACAATTTCAATAGAAGAACATCAGTGTTATTATTGTTATTATAGTAATATATCTTCTTAAAAGTAGTTAGTCCCAAAGGACATACTGAAGGCAGATCTATGCTAATCAGTGACAGAATATTTATCAAAACACTAACCCTCAAAAATAAACTATCACAAAAACATTAGGCATTGCATGTAAATTTCATCAATATGAAACTCAGATGAAATGACTAAAATAGTATTAAAGCGTATACTCAACTGCTTACTGCTATTTTACCTCTGTGTTCCCAGCCAAACTTAAATATCACTTAGCAATGTAACAAATAAAGATGGGAAAGTGAATTCAACTTAGAAATTAAACTAAAAAAACTGCGAAATACCTGTTTCATAAGAAAGTTAAATGGCTCCATCCACATGCAGCCTACCAGATCATCAGTACAAGACATTTACATGTATATCCATTAAAATGCATAAACAACCATCTAAATGCACATTAAATAAATCATGCCAACACCTGAAGCAACTACACAGGAAAAATGTCCATTTCCTCATTACATGTCAAATCTAAAAGTATTATAACAACAATAAATAACAAATAATCAAAAATCAGACCAAAGTAAACTATAACATATAAACTGTCTTAACATGGGGGCCAAAACTCTATTCACCCTCTTACCTAGATATACTAATATCACAGTTGCATATCAGTGATGAAGGAAACACTATTAAAGAGCTGTGGTGAATGAGATGAAAGTCAACTACAAAAAAATCACAAAAATCTGATGAAAATATCATTTCTTAATTGCATTTGATAGTGTGTTTCAGTGAAATGCAAGACTCCACTGAAGGCTGGAGCATCTCCTATATTCAAGATTCACTAACCTAATGCAGGTAGCCACATAAGCCTCGTTAAAGATAATAACATACAGATTAGGTTCAGATCTCCGTTCCATTAAAAGATGTAAATAAACACTTCTTTAATGGTCCTACTGATGGTATATTTTACAGCTTCTATTGAGATATTATTTACTTTCCTTTATATTGTTACCTCAGTTATGATACCACTTTCTAATCAGAGGGAACAGGTTGTAGACTATCTTTATATATTCTTTCTTTTATCTGGACACGTCCATTTACATGATATACCCCTTGAAACAAGGGCACATTAAGGCATGTGCTATTTTATATATCTCCCATTAAAGGTACAGACCCTTTGGGTAGACTGACCATAATAAAGGAATGCAGCCTCTCTATAAAATACAACCACAGTATCTAATTTGTCAGTACCAGTCCTGTTAAAAGAATGTCATTATGATGTTTAATCCCTCTATACCAGTCCTGTTGTAGGGATGTGCTCTTCATAAAACAACAGTATAGGTTAAGTGTGTTATTATCAGTGAGGTTATAGGTATACAAGCACATCATCGCCACATAATCTGACAGTGAACAAAGAGTCAGTGATGGGAGCTAGTCATTCAAGCAAAAATAACCCTCACAGCACCTTAACAGCATCCACAGTCTGTGCCTACATGTCTTAATTAGTGCCCATTCAGCCTTCTTCCTCACTGCCCAGCTTTCAAGTCTTCATATCTTCTCATTTGCTTAATTTCTTTCTTCCAGCATCCTTTTTTCCATCTTCATATTTTCAATATCTTCATATTTAAAAAGAGCTATGTAATGTTCGACTGAAAACGACTGGTAGATTATAAGTAATGTATAATGTTTCCAACTGGGAGTGTGTCAGAATGGTTTGTGATGTAAAATGTTTGCAACTAGGATTGTGTCTGTTTTCATTTATATAAACATATGATTGCTTCTGTCATAAAGTGAAGGTTTAATAAAGATGTTTCTTGTTAAAAAAGGGTGCAGGAACTGAATGTATGTAATGTTGCTTAAGTTGTATGATATATAGCAATATATGTGGTGAAGTATAATGTTTGTTAATGTTAATTTAATACAATTTGATTTCTTTTGTATAAATGTAAATTTGCCTATGTCACAAGTGATAATTCAATAAAGGTGTTAAAAAATTGCACATTACATGCTTATGTAATTTTCCTTCTTGATTTTTGGGCCCTATAAATGTTTGTGCTAGTGTTCCAGCAGCTGAAATACTGTACCTTAGCATTCATTTATTTTGTGTTAGCATTACAGTTACAAAACCACTCATGGTTTTTGTCTCTCTTCTGCAGACATATTTTAGTGTTTTTTTTGTTAATAACTATGCAATTTGCTACTATTATCACTCTCAGAATTTATGTTCGTTTAATACTTATTTCTCTTCCTTACGTGAAGGATTTCTTAACATACATTTTTGTTAACTTATTTGGCTTGTTACTCACCTCATAATGTGTACCTTAATAATCTAAAGATAGCATTCTTAGACTACACAGAAAACCTTTCAAGTATCTGAGGTAGAGAACCACTTTCTGTCCCTTATGACTTTGTTTCCCATGGTGATCTAGACTTTTCCTGAAGACAGTCAGTAGTTCTTAATAAAGAACTGCCATTAAAACCGCTAAGTGAAGAACACAGTTAATAAAATGTTTCAAGAAGTTTATGAAACACACTGACTTACCAAAGATAATACAGAACCATGCAGATGAAGTTTAAATACTGTCCAGGATTCAAAAATATAGGTCAGTAGCCCAATTAAAGTGTCTGTCTCAGGTAGATAAATTTACATAATCATGGAAAAATGCAATTCAGAAACAGCTTTATCCATCTCATGAGTGGCTAATTTGCTTATACTGAAGCTTAACTTTTTAAAAGCACTTTGCGGCAATAATTACCTGTGGCGGCCCTATGCATCACATTGGTGCAGGCACCCCTCCATACACTCGTGCAAGCATGCACATGCACACACACACACATGCGTGTGCATGCGCACACACACACACACACACACAAACACATGTGCACACACACACACACACACACACACACACACACACACACACCACAAAAAGAAACTTACACAGTCAAACTACTCCACTTTTAGCCTGCAGACACCCACACATGCTGCCATGCACATACACACAGTCAAACACCACCAACCAATACCTCTCTATTACCTTTACCATTGTCTGCAGTGTGACATTCATTGTACTGGTAGTCTGTGAAAATGACTACATACTAAAGTAGTCCAGGTGCATTATGGGGAGAAGTAACTTTAGGCAAGTTCAGTGGAAGAGTCAGGCTAGCAAACTGCATCTAACAGGATTATCAGACAGCAAGAGAAGGGCAAGTAAGTGAGCCTGAACATGTATAAAGTTAGCAGTTCAGAGAGAGGGAAACTAAATGTCATCATTAGCATAAAACATTCTAAGAGGTCCTTATTTGTCTGATAGAAAATGTTTGCACCATTAAATGGTGCACAAGAACTCCAAGATGAGCAACTGTGAAGTCCTGATTTTACATGACTTTGAACTTTGAGATATGCATAGTGAAGGAAGACAAGACACCTGTTAATGTACCCCTGTACTGTAATTAATACCCAAGGGCATACTGCAAGGGACATCACTGCCACTGAGCATAGGGTGAGGCATAGCAAAGCATTTTAGGGAGGGGTAGCAAGATATGCATGGCACTACAGGAGGTCATCATGCTGATGCAAGAATTGGTACTATCATAGGATCATAAGATCATAGGAGGTTACTAGGCTTATGCCCTTGGGGCCCTTACAAGCCTAGCCAAGAGTTTATCCCCAAAAAAGAAACCTCATTCAGCACCTGTTGCTCCTGTCAATGAGAGACAAAGGTGGAACTTCTGGGACAAATTTGTGATAAATTACACCTATGCCCTATTTTGAACCCAGCACCATCTCACTTGATTAACAGTGCATTAAGCCACCAAGCCACACAGCCACTTTATACATATGCCATATAGATATACACATACACAATATGTTAGGGGGAGTGAGATTAGAACCCCTACCTATCTAGGCTTGGACACTATAGATCACAGTACTTATTGCATGACCTTTCCTGCAGAGTGGACAAGAAAGAGGGGAATGATCAAGCACTACAGGGGACTATTAAATAGCCACCATATGAGGGAGGGTGTAGTAAACATGCATACAGGATATTCACTGAAGGTCATGCACACACACTAACTAGCATGTGTAACTATAGGTATATTGGTCTTGCCATGTGATCATCAGACAGGCAAAGGCAAGTTCATCATCCAGGAAAGTGAGGTGGTACAGCAGGCCCCACAACAGAAGGTATGTGCATCCTGGGTACCAGGAACATCGAGAAAGTTTATTGAGACTAGGCATGGCAAGCAGTGGAGCAGAACATCAATCCTGTGGATGGAAATACCATGTCTGTGCAACAGGTGCAGAAAAGAGTATCCAGTATGATGTTATATGCCAATAAAAAGTCTCAAGACATTGCAAAGGATATGTCCACCACAGGTGGTGGACAGCCAACACACGAGCAGCTCATAGAATTGTAAGAGTACCTGGTATCTCTCTCTCTCAGTGGACGACTGGACCCTGTTATCCAGTGGTGGCCTGGATATGGAAGTTGGTTTGGCTATGGCCACACGACTGTCTTGCAGTTCTGCATCAGGTCAGTTACAGCTTTTATACGTCTGCATTAGTCACTGCTTTACATTTACAGTGGGATTTATTCTTCAAACGACTTTTGCATATCTGTCCCTCAGGTTTCCTCCATGCTGCCTGAACAACAAGGTTCTACCAGTGAGGGGAAGGGGTCCAGCACAATGGGACAACACATGCCTTATGTCAGAAGAGTACCTGTGGCTGACAATGATAGCAAAATATACATGGTACAGTCTAATGAGTGAGTGGCAATACTAAAATGAAAAGGCTCAAGATGGCTGAAAGGTACAGAGGTATAAAGTCATGACTACAAGCCAAGTGACCAGTATTCAATTACGGACCCCACAGATAGAAGGGCCAGGCAAGGAGAAGAAGAAGTGAAGGAGCATGGCTCACTCACTTTCCAGAGGAGTGGGCAGTGGGTAGATAATGTGCAGTTTCCTAAGTGGAAAACAGGAAAACCACATTTGGTCTTTGTGGCAAGGCACAGGGCTGCCTGAAATGAAATGCCCCTGCAGAAGTGAGGTGATGCCATTCACTGCAGCCCACTGCATGTTACATTGGTGCTGTTTTGGGTATGTGCAGAGGGAAGGGAAGCATGAGAAAATATCAAAATGCAAGGAAAAACAGAGCAAGGTAAAGTCCAGAGATCAGAAATGCTAGGCAGGTAATAGTAAGTAGCAAACTCGCTTATTTAGAATAAACAAAGATTCCAGGCCAATGCCTTTCCTCAGTGTGTTACTGTTTATTTATAATACACAAATCTTTCAGGCCAATGCCCTTCCTTGGTGTGTTACAGTGTTAGGTAACATCTGTTAGGTAATATCTGCTACCCACTGCATTGCAGAGATGGTTAGTGTGCTGTATGGCCTGTGTGGTGATATGTGATACAGGCATGGCCTGTGGGATGGCATGCAAAGTAAATGTCAGGGAGCAGATATTGCTGCCTAAGTTATTGGTGGCTAAGGTTGTTGCCACTGCTGCTTCCATGAGGCCTACAACTGTCCTCCAGTCTGCTCCTGCAGGACATGCTCTCAATGACCATGGGAATGTTTGTATGCAAAGTGGCTGCTCAAAAGACAAGAATGCCATGATAACATACACCATTCCAGAGACAGCATCACCATTAACACTGGCTGCCTAGCTGAACTATCAGGAGCATTGCTGTTTTAATTTTGCTATCTATAATTTTGATGCTCCACACCTGGGGCACCTCACCAGCCCACATGATTATGCTATTTTAGTTCTACAACTTAATATCTCTTGGGGAGGGGAAAGGGCAAATGGAGAATCATGCTTGTTAATGGACATCAAGATTATGAACGATATACATCTGCTGGATCTAGACATGGGGTACCCCAGCAGAGCACATATGAGTATTTTAGTAATTTTAAAAATACCCTGATGCTGCCTACATTAGGTCTAGAGACATCAGGCTACTGTGGTGCAAGCCACCAATGTTCTTGACATGGAAGCTTTACTTGCCATTGAAGGATGTCATCCCTGACTTCCCATAAGTTGTTACCAGTGTGCATGGTTACTGTTTCCATCTCCCATGATGCTGACCCATACAGTAGTGCTGCTGTCACCAGTAACTCTGTCCACCAACTGGTGAAAATGGCTGATGACTGTACTCTGCCTACCTCTTAACCTCTATGTGTATGTAAACAATTAATGTATAGCATGGCCAGCCCATGTAATATGTATCATGACCCATATCTGTAGACAAGATACCACCTCTTTGCCAGGGATGCTATTTACTGTCCATGCCTCTGCCTCACAAGTGATACTGCTGCTGCCTATTCATCTGATGACTGTCCAGTCTGCTTCTTGGCTGCTGCTCCTGCAGCTATAATGGGCCCCTGATTGGCTGTTTTTCTGCTGTTGCAACTGTTTCTACATGGCCATATTTTACAGCATGGCACACACAACTAATAATTTACTGCAGGTCTCTAAGCATACCATACTGCCCAAAAGGACACATAAAGGCAGAAGATGCATCCATTCAGTTGACCAAAAATTATTTTACCACTATCTATGATTCTGAGTGGGCAGTGTTTTACATCTGTACCATGGCCTGGGAGATATTGATCCACAGCTGCAATGTGTATCCAGTATCATGCAACACACAGCAGTGACATTATTACCTACCTGCATGTCCTTTTTACCTATCAATGTGTGCACCCTACAATTAGATGACACTGTGAAAAGCCCTGTCATGTGGACCACTGGTGTATGTCAGATTATACTATACATGCCAATCATGGTAACTGCCTGTGTGGCACATAGAAACATTACAGCTTATTCCCTGACATTACATACAGACTGGAAGTCTTTCCCATTGACACGTTTCACACCTTGTCGACTAGGTGGAGCCTTGATGGTGATGTGTGTACATTCACTGGTTCCAAGGATGTCAGAGCGATGGGTTATGGTATAAACAGTATGCAGAGTGGTGGGTCTCTCCTCTGCACTCCTTGGGAACCATGTATGTTGTAAGATAATGACAAGTAACTGGTGCTGGATATGCAAGGCTGACACCTTCAATATTCCCAACATGTTTCTCATATGTTGCCAAAATGTTCCTATATCTTGGATGTTTAATGCTACATATACCTTAATGTCTATCCTTAAATCTGTTTGTGGCTGACATAATTCAGCAGACTATTGGATAGTCTCCATATCCACTCTTAAGCAATCCATGTTCTTCTGGCCTGTCAGGTGGATGTAGTTAGGGTGCTGATAGTTCTGTCTATGAAAGTGCAGAGTGTCGTGGCATTAAGCATCAAAGATCTGGCAGTGAGAAAGGCACTAACATGTTCCCTTCAGCAGCAGCTGCTGCTGTTCAAAGCACTTTTGATTGCCTACATGTGATAAATCCTTAGTGTAAAGAATAGGAATATGCTGTGGTTTGTCATACCTGTTGTATACATCTCTAAAACACACTACCATGTTTGACATCATGTTATTGCATAATCAGTGCGCCTCATCAAGAACCTCATTTACATGTCATTATACAGTCATTTGCATACAATATTCACATTTTTTACCCTATTGTGGAAAAACTGCTCGTGACTCTGATGTGTCTCCTTCCTGCATATATGTGTTACTATGAACAGTCACTGTTTCTGTAGAATCTGTGGGTATCTAACTTTAAATATTTATTTCATTTATTTACTTATTTATTTATTGTCATTTGATTACAGGGAAAATCTGACTGGGTAGGAGCCCATTTTCAGTGAAGGCCCAAGGAGAAAAACACCTAAGTATTAAAAAACATTTTAAGAATAATAACTTTACAGTCTACAAAAATAATACAAAAAACAAATACGGTTTAAATAAACACAGTCTTCAAAAATTATACAAAAAACAAATACACGTTAAATAATTATACCAAATTAGACATAATATGTAAACATTTGTTAGAAATAGCTACAAGTTATATAACAGAGATTTAATAATTTGAGAAAGTTTAGCAATTTACAGAGAAATTAAAGCTAAGTTAGTATAATGCAAACAGAAATTGCAATATGAAGTGAGAGAAAAGCAAGCTTATGGTATATATGGTTTAGAGAAAACGCCAGGGGAGAGAAATTGATAGAAATAAGGAAGTGAGTGAAAGAAGGGGAGTACGGAGGTATAAAGTATGAATAGGTATTTGATCACATTTAGGGATATAGCTTATCATGTTGTTGAGCAAGAACAGAGTTAGCTTTTGGCTGGGAATACTTTCAGAATGGTTTTAAAGGATGGGAAGGAGGGTACTGTCCTGATGGATAGAGATAAGGAGTTCCAGGCCTCAGCAACATGCATGAGCACAGACAATACCCAGCAGATTTCATAGGTTTGTGAACAGACAGGAGTTTTTGATCACTGGATCGTAATGACCAGCTAGGAACATAGTTTTGTAGAATGTTATGTAATGCCCGACAAGCGGATGGATTCTGAATAGTTTTATAGGTGGTAAGAAGCTGTATATATGTTAGTTGATGGGGTAGTTCTAGCCAATTTAGGCTTTTTAGTGGTGGGTTCTGAAAGGGGTATTTGGTTCAAATTCAATAACTTTGTTATTGCATTTTTCAGTTTTTGATTTTTGTGATGGCTGAAGGTTAGCAAGGAAGGAAGCACCACAAAGAAGTATTGGCAGGAGATAAGTAGTGGCAACGGTAACTTTAGTTGTGTTGGTGAGAAAAATTTGGGATCTATAAAGCATCCTTAATTTTTGATGAGGTTTTCTTATCCAGTTTTGTATATGCAGGTTTAATTTACGACTATCATCCGCTATCATGCCTAATACTTTGCTATGAGACTTTAATGGATGTATTATCGAGAGAGGACTTTAAATTTTGTTTTTTAATGGGAGAGGGATTTGGAGAAAAAAGTAGACATTTTTATTTTTAAGGGTTGACCATGAGCTGTGAGTTACAAAACCATGTTTCAGCTGCTGTTAAAGCTTCCTGAGTAATTTTTTGGAGGTGTGCCAAGTTGTCAGATGTGCAAATGAGTGGGAAGTCATTTGCATACTGTATTAGGGAGGCCTGTTGTGTGGATGTGTGGAGGGTGTTCATGAGAATGTTAAAGAGGAGAGAGCCAAAGATAGAGTCTTGTGGTACACTGGTGGTGATTGGAAGGTATACAGAGAGGGTGGAGTGCCATTTTCCTGACTGATACCTATTGGACAGGTAGCTTATGAACCACAGAAGGGTAGACTAAAGCACATAGCCTAGTGTCTATTGCTTACAAAGCATTTGGACAAAAATCTAAATTTTACATAGTCCCTTCAGCTGCAGCTGCTGCTGTTCAAAGCACTTTTGATTGCCTACATGTGATAAATCCTTAGTGTAAAGAATAGGAATATGCTGTGGTTTGTCATACCTGAAAAGGAAATAAGTATATTTATTTTCAAAAGACTGTGCTTACAAATACAAAAGTATAATTTAGAGTAGAAACATGCTGAAAATACAAGACAGTTTGGAATAAAACTAGAAGCTTTTGAGTCAGGAATTTGGGGTACTTTTAAAAATGTATTACAAGCAGAATAGTCGAGAACCCTAAAAAGGGTACATAGTCCACATTTTTGCATGTTGCTAGGGTGGAAGTCTTGAATGTATTTAAGTCTTGTATTTTTATTTAACAGGAGAAAGACAGAGTAGCAACAATTAGAGAAACACTCAGAGAATACTATGATCCTGGAAAGAGCTTGTGTTTTAACAGCATTTGTTCTTTCTGAGAAGACAAGGGGCCGGATTCACGAAGGCTTGCACGGACTCTTAGAGTAAGACTCCATGCAGCCAACATGTCTGCCGAGTGATCCAGGAACAGCCGGCAGGGGCGTGCAAGAGAGCTCCTAAAACGACTCTTGCACGGACAGGGTTAGTTTATGCAAATTACCTCATTTGCTGCTGAAAGCTATGCAAATGAGGTAAATTTGCAATCCAGGAAACACTAACCTGTCCGAGTAAGAGTAGTGTTATTTGCAGAAATGTACTCGGTTGGCAACTGAGTACCGTTCTGCAAATAGCAAAATGGAGCCATGACAGCTCCAAATAAAGGATGCATCCAGTTGAGGAAGCATGCCAATAGCCAAATATATGGCCAGTGGCATTTTTATGTGTTGCAAAATAATAAAAATATCTTTTTTTTTTCCTCGAACTCCGATGTTTAAGCATAGCACAGTGCCGTGCAATCATGCGGTGCACTACAAATCACAAAATCAAGAATTTAAAAGCCACAAATATGATTTAATTCAAAATATTCATCTGCCATGCAAGTGAATGACAGCCTGAAGACAACATGGTTACTGAGTAGTGGTTGCTAAGGGGGGAAGCTCAGTGTGAGAGATGTAACCAAGCATTAGTAGGCAATCCTATGCAAATGAGGATAAGGATAGTGAATCCCAATATTTCCTGCTATGTGAACCATGTCCCTAGAGTGTAAGAGTAGGATAACGGGAGGAACAGAGTAGAAGATGGGTGACATCATGAGGGGGTATGTATCAAAAAGACTGTAAGCTTATTGGAGCAGAGTGGCATGTGTTTGCTGTGAGTTAGTCAGGACTAGGAGAGGTGTGTCTACAGTTGTCTAAACTGAAACCCAGAAACTGAAGGTGTACACCATGGCTATCACTAAAGTTTCTTGCAAAGCTGCTTACACTGTGTGCACGCGTGTGCGCGTGTGTAAACCCGTCTAAGCCTGTGTGCATGGGTGTACACCCGTGTAAGCCTGTGTTCATCCGTCTAAGCCAGTATACATGAATGTGCACCTGCCTTAGCCTGTGTAAACTCGTGTAAGCCTGTGTGCACGCATGTGCGCTCGTGTGCGTGTGTTTGTGCTTGTTTGCACGGTGCTGCCCCCTGTGGAAACAGAAAGGGAAAAGGAAGGAAAAGAAGTGGTAGGAAGTTAACCAAGAAGAACTAGCAGAGCTGACAGGTGAAATCAATCAGAATCAGCCAATTACACAGGCAGTACACTAGCCCAGCCCAGCACTTAAAACACTGCAAGCAACATTCCACCATGTTTTTCTCAGAAACACTGCAGTCAACAAAGAGAAGTGAAAACTTAAAAAGCTTAAACTGAGATATAAAAATGTTAGGGGCTGTTATTGCTGTTATAAGGCGACATGTGCAAGATGCTGAGGGTGCTGCCAATGTGAATGCTGCTGAGCAACCCACAGTGAGAAGACAGAGAAGAGTGTACAGACCCAGGGTAACCTACCAAGGGCTACATGAGCTGGAGATAGTGGAGTGCTATAGAGTGGACAGAGAGCTCCTGCAGCAAATTGTTGAGCTGTGCAGGCCACACCCCACACACAGAACCAACAGAGGAGAACCCATCCCAGTGGAAACCAAGGTATGTGTTGGCCTAAAAATACTAGCAACAGGTACCTTCCAGAGATCAACCGGTGATATGATGGGGATTTCACAGGCATCAGCATCCAGGGTACTGCACCAGTTCCTGAATGCCATGACAGCACATGTCGGTGATCATGTATATTTCCCCAATTCCCATGAGGTACTGGCCAGCAATATGCATCTCTTCCAGCAAATACTGGAATACCCTGAGGTAGTGGGTGCAATTGACTGCACACACATACACATCAAAGCACCAGCCGGTGAGTGGGGTAGGGCCTACATCAACTGCAAGGGCTTCCACTCCATCAACTGCCAGGTCGTGCGCAATGCCCAGGGCATAATACTGAATGTGTGTGCTGGCTGCCCTGGAAACTACCACGATTCCCATATCTGGCATCTGACACAGCTGTACCAGACATTTGCCAATGGGGACATCCCTGACGGTCACCTAGTGGGGGATGCTGGATATGCACTGGAGCCGTGGCTGATGACACCCATCAGAAATGCACACACACCAGAACAAGAACTCCATAATGAGGCACACGCACAAACACTAAATGTAATTGAGCATGTGTTTGGGATGCTCCAGTCACGGTTCTGGTGCCTGGACACATCTGGTGGAGCCTTGCAGTACTCACCAACTACATGTACCCAAATTGTCATGGTTTGTGCCATGCTACATAATATGATCCTGCGAAAACAGCTGCAGCAGGAACAGCATGGGGCAGGCCAAACAGCCCCCCACCATTGTCAAGGCCTGCACAAGCACAGTGAGACTCAGAGGAGGAACAACCTGAGCCTGCCCCAGTAGGCAGAATAAGGCGTGCCCAGTATGCCTTGGCAAAGAGGCAACGCATAGCACATACACTGGCTCAGTAGGGACCCTAGAAATGATACCTCTCTCTGACTCGCACATAAAATAAAAGGGATGCCTAACTTGACACTACCTGTTTCCAAACATGTATAGGGAGTGTAGTATATGCGTCCGATAGAGGCAGCCCTGCAGCACCACCTGAGGCATGATTGCCATGTTTTAAGCAATATAATACAGTGCTAAGCAGCTGTTACCAATATCTAGTATATGTAAACAAAATTGCTCGTGCAATGTTGGCCAAGGTCGGGAAAAGTTGAGCAAAGTCAGTTAAACAGGCTCATAACTGCTTTACTGTTCCTTAAGCAGTCTGGTCTGGCCAGCATGAAAATAAAAAGCAGTAACAGGGCTTGAACCCAGGATAATATGCACTATAGTCATAGTACTGAACCACTAAGCCATGATAGCATTACAGTGGCACAGACACAGCAGGACAATTGTACACTAATGCAAACACAAAGCAATGCTGTATCATGCCCCTAATAAGGCAAATGGGTAACCTCACCCACATGCCTATGCAGACAGAGAACATCAGGCCAGGCGTTGTGATGTGGGATGTGTAGGCTATGAAGTCACAAGCTAATATATGTGACAATGGACGCTAACATCTGTAGTACAGTAGTATGCCCCAAGCCAGTACGATAGGCAACAGTACAGACTGTAATGGTGTCCTGTACATAGCAGTGCAGGCACAGCTAATGTATATAAGTGTCAGTTGAAACCCACATCCTATGTACACCCACAGTAACAATCCAGTGTGCCGATGGGTAGAAATGTACAAAGAATAGCTGTCCCCCCTGTATGTAGAAATATTGATAAGTCTATGCGAAGTGTCTCATGGAAGCTCTGCAGGCACAGCATGATCCCAGTTGATCTATGACACAAAGGTGAGGCCTGCTGTAAAAATACACCTTGATTTACCATACACATATAGTATAAATGTATATACTGTGCATGCTCACACACTCCAACAAATGTAGTGGATTTCATTCAGCATCACACTGAAAGGTCATACTGAGCATGCTCACACACTTAGGCTAAATACGGATGTGATAATAAGGGATCCATGGACAAATGTGTATAGTCATCTCTATTTCCAGAAACACATTCACAACGTGGTCTGAAAATCCTGCCATGTGTACACACAAACTGCCAAGGTCTGTGCATATAGGTCATAGGAGGTTGCCACTACACAGCAGTCATCAGACCTGTCAGAGAGTACCACAACACACCTGCGATGAATCTGACCAGGCACGTTCATCAGCTAGAAAGACCAATGAAGTACCTTAACAAGAAGATTACTGGCCTCAAATAGTTGCCCCATGCAACAAGAATGAAAGTAACGCAAGATGTACTCTGTTGCATACTGTCTACACAGGAGATCTCTGCCCAACAGACAGGTCCAAGTCATGGTTACACTCAGAACTGTTCTGAGTCACAGCTCAATGGCACTAAATGTACAGAGCCTACTGATATTGGCAACATCCTGGCAGATAGGATCAGTGTTAACTTCCCCCCCCCTCTCACCCATGAAAGAGCACATATCTATAATGGAAGACTGCAAAGTTGCTGTCATCACGGCTGCACAGGTAAACAACACTCTCCAAAGCTAGTATCACAGCAGCCATGGGACTAGATAACTTCCCAGGCTGTGTAGTATCTACTACCCTGAAGTAAACATTAACATGGAAGGTCTGTGGCTACTGAAGTTTCCAGAGGACTGCAAACTAGGAGCCACCATTGTAAACACTAAAGATGTGGACATCATACAAAAGGGCCTCACTGAGACAGATAGCTGTTGTCCAAGCCATGTGCTGTAGCTCAATGCCAAAAGGTGCATTATCACCACCTTTGTTAAAATCTCTGTAGCCAAGAACTATAACATAGGTGATAGTATACCTCACACTGTAAGTTTGACAACAGATCCTGGGTCACAGGTGGACAATGGATACAATTGTGATAAGCACATTCCCACAGTAGTCAGGAAACTCTCTTATGTGGCACACCTCATCACAAAATGTGTCTCATGCAGAATAAAGGAGGACAGTTTTCCCCCCTACTTACCACTCACTAGAACTATAAATGAGTACAACACCACTGTTGCTATGTACCTCACAAGACAACTACAACAACTGGAAAGCCAGCAGCAATACCTCACAAAGAGCATTATTGTCCTGAAATACATGCCATACACAGACCATTGCAAAATGCCCCATCCGTACTCCCTTGCATATCGCCTACACAGAGGTGTTCACTGCCTAACATACAAAGCTATGTCAAACATAGAGCTGCTGAATATGATCCACGTAAAACACTCACAATCACTCTGACCTTTGGACCCAAAACCACGACTGAAATACAAAAGGAAGGGGTGTAGCCATTCACCTTATGGATATCCACACCTTCAGGTTACTGGCACAGCATGAGGCCTTGGAGACCATGCAAGTGCAACTAACATTGGAAAAGCTGCCCATCAGATTTTAGCCTGCTACAGATCACGTACCTTGTCTCAAGAACCTTACACAGTATTCCAGAGAAAAATGGCAAATATAAAGGTCCTATCAAACACCATTATATGAGGAGATTACAACTGCCCAAACATTGAGTGTGTGAATTACTCATATACAATGTCCTTTGCCCAATGTGTCCTACAGTTAAGAAACTCCAACACCCTGGAACAGCTGGCAGCACGTCCACTACAGGTGACAACATACTGGACATGATCATTACCAACATGGGGTACCAGTGTTCCAAAACAGAGATAACCCCCTCGCTGGGAATATCAGATCTTGAAGTAATCACACTGGACATCCACATCCCACCCCCAAACCCAGTCAGTGAAACCACTGTGAAGACATTTGCAAAAGCAAACTGTACACCTCCCAAGACCAAAGTGGAAAGTTCCGAAGACCTCTTGCTATAGGATAATGGTATGCTATCTGCAGAAACATTTACAAGTGCATCCTATGAGCATCTACAGGGATGCATGGAATGAGACATCAGAAATAAAACCAAGATGCACTCCACCAAAAATAGGACAACAAGCAGGTGTTTGTTGTCCATAAATAAACTAGACAAGAGAAGAAGGAAACAAACACATGATATATCCAACTTCACTAAAGGAAAGGCATCACTGATCATTATCATAAAGAAACAATGATCGCTCATAAAATAATCTAAGGAGGGTTTCTAATGAGAAATAGCCAAGGATTGTAAGAATAACAACCACAAACCTTTGGTCGCTATACCAGACATGTAGGTGTCAACTTCCAAATATGCTGTCAGCTACTGAATAAAGGAATGAAATACACCAAACCAACTTTCATTGACCACATCCAGGAGTACAAGTTCAGTGTAGACTCCCACCCATCACCCCAAAAGGGCCTGTGTCCATCACAGAAGGATGCAAAGACCCAGACATCATCGACATGCAGGTAAAGACAGCCCTCACCAAAGCTAAGAACATAGCATCAATGTGACTGTATGCTGTCTCAGGCTGTGTCTCACACTAGGCCCAAATAGTACTACACACTCATCTACATTCACTGTCCAGACTCAACCGTGCCACAGGCTATGTACCCAAAGAATGGCATACACTAACAGTCATCCAGCTCCACAAAGGGTGTGCCAAAACAGAACCTGGAAACCATTTGGCCAACATGTCTACTCAGCCGGGTCCACAGAGCTGTTGAGCCAATTGTCATGGAACCCATACACTGAGACAGTGGAGATCTCCAGACACTGGACTCTACAAAACTTCGCCTTGTTAAAGGCAGAGCCTGGCTCCCAAACCTAGTTGAGTTATTTAAAACAGTTACCATGAATGTAGATGGAGGTAAAAGTAGTCTACACAGCACACCTTGACCTCACTAAGGGCTTACTACACCATTCTCCACTCTGTCATCATGGACAAGTGTACCAGCTTGAACATTAACAGCTATGTCACAGGATGGGTGGCCAAGTGGCTCACAGATCAAACACACATGTTCATAGTTGCGGGTACCATGTCCAACTCTAAGCCAGTCACAAGGTCTTGGTCCTGGGACCCCACCTGTTCAGTAGATACTGCTCAGAGGTACAGTGAAGCAGAGCAGGTGTATGACTGAACAGGTTTGCAGATGAATGGTAACTGTGGTCCATAATCAACTGTACAGATGACACAGACATCCTCCAGAAGTGTCTTTAAGAGACAGATACCTGGTGTCAAAACTATGCCATCAAGCTGGATGGCAAAGAGTGCATAGTCATCCCCTTTGGGTAAAACAGAGTGCACACAAATTACCACATAGATGGTAATCCAGCATGTACGGAGAAAGTCATTATGGCCCTGGGGACACAGGTAGATAGTAAACTCACCTTTGATGATCACATGCCCAAAGTGTTTAGACATTCATACTATGCTTTTCGGCCCCAAAACTTGGACCAAACCAGAAAAGAAGGGGGAGTATCAATATTCGTCAAAGATACCCACACCTCCAGGTTGGTGGCACAGCACAAAGCATCAGAGACTATCCATGTGCAACTAACAGTGGGTAAAACTGCCTTCCAGTTTATAGCCTGCTACAGACCACCCTCCCAAACCCAGGAACCCCACTCGGCCTTCCTGAGAACACTGGAAAATATGAAGGTCTCTCCAAACACCATTATATTGGGCAACTTCAACTACCCAAACATAGACTGGGAGCATTACAATAGCTCCTAGCTCAAAGGTTCCTAGAATTTATAAACTCAAATGCTATGGAACAACTTGTTACCACTCCCACAAGAGGGGAAAACATACTGGACCTGATCATCACCAACATGGAGACTCTATGCTCCAGACCAGAAGTGTATCCCTCACTGGTAAGATCAGACCATAAACTAATTTCACTGGATATTCACATCCCGACCCCACCCCCTGCCCAGAAAACCACAGTGAAAAACTTCTCTAAAGCAAATTTCACCCTCCTCAAATCCGAGGTGGAATCCTTCAAAGCCCCCGGGCCTGTGGAAAATACGGCCCAGACCGCAGAATCCTTTATAAACGCATTCTATGAACACCTTCAGGAATGCATGGATCATGCAATCCCAAATAAAACCAAGACCCAATCCTCCAAAGGCAGACGTCCTGTCTGGTGGACCCCAGCCATAAACAAACTATACAATAAAAGGAGGAAGCTACTACATGATAGAGCAAAATCCCAAAAACGGAAGGCATCTCTGATCAGTGTTAGCAAAAAACTATGGGGACTCATAAAATCATCTAAGGCCAGCTTCGAGAGAAAAATTGCACAGGACACTAAGGATAATCACAAGGCTTTCTTTAGTTATGTTAGGAACCTGGGTGGGAATTCCCACATATGCTCAATATTAGTCCAAAATGACAAAAAATACACCGAATCCACAGACATTGCCAACATCCTAGCTGACAGGTTCAGTGCAAACTCCCCACCAAAAGGGCAAATATCGATCCCAGCAGAGTGCTGCCCACCTGACATCTCAGATGCTCAGGTAAGAGCTGACCTCTCCAAAGCAAAAAACACAGCATCAATGGGACCAGACGGTGTCCCGGGCTGCGTCCTATATGAACTCCAAGAAGAGCTAAACCCAAACATAAAACTACTGTTCAATCTCAGCCTTACCACAGGATATGTACCCAAAGAGTGGCATACAGCAACAGTGGTCCCTCTCCACAAAGGTGGTGCCTCAACGGATCCTGGAAACTATCGCCCCATAAGCCTGACTAGCTTGGTCTGCAAAGCTATGGAAAGGATCATCATGGACCTCATAAATAAAGATATTGGGGACCTACAGACACTGGATCCTACCCAGTTCAGCTTTGTTAATGACAGATCCTGCCTCTTAAACCTGGTCGATTTCTTTGAAACAGTCACCAAGGCCATTGACGAGGGGAAGGTGGTCCACACAGCCTACCTGGACCTCGCAAAAGCCTTCGATACAATACCCCACTCGGGCATTATAGATAAGCTCACCAGCTTAAATATAAACCCCTATGTCACTAGATGGGTTGCAAACTGGCTCAAGGACAGAACCCACATGGTTAGAATTGCTGGAGCCATGTCAGACTCCAAACCAGTTACAAGTGGCATCCCACAAGGCTCAGTCCTGGGACCTCTCTTGTTCAGTATATATTTCTCGGAGGTACAGGACCACACAAAAGGACTGTGGCTGACCAAGTTCGCAGATGACTGCAAACTGGGTGCCATAATCAACTCTCCAGCCGACACAAGCATCCTCCAAAAGGGCCTCATAGAAACAGACAACTGGTGCCAGAGCCATGGCCTCAAGCTAAACGCCAAAAAGTGTATAGTCATCCCCTTTGGCAAAAACAAAGTGCCCACAAATTACCACATAGGTGGTAATCCATTAAGTACGGAAGAAGTAATTAGGGACCTGGGGACCCAAGTTGATAGCAACCTCTCATTTGACAACCACGTGGCCAAAGTGGTTAGAAAAACATTTTATATAGCCTACCCAATCATGAAGGGATTCACATCTAGATCAGGGGAGGTCATCGTGCCTCTTTACTCATCCCTCATCAGGCCCATAATTGAGTACAATGCCCCTTTTGGGATGTACCTTACCAGACACCTGCAGCAACTGGAAAGACCCCAAAATTACCTCACCAAGAGGATCAAAGGGTTCAAACAGATGCCATATGCTGCCCGGTTAAAGAAACTCCAGCTCTACTCAGTGGCATACCGCCTGCTCAGAGGCGATCTGTGCCTGACATATAAAGCCATGTCCAACCTGAAATTAATGGACATGCTGCACCTCAGAAAATCCATATCCCATCAAGCTACGTGCTTGAGAGACTTGGACCTCAGCACTGAAATAAATAGGTCATGCTGGAAGGACAGATTCATAATCCAGAGGCTCCCTTCACTCTGGAATAAAATCCCAGTCCAGGTTAGGCAGAGTCCCTCATTGACTCTCTTCAAGAGGAATCTTGATGAGTGGATGGGGGATCATAGGTTTACCCCAGGTATCACTTCTGTGTCACTGTTAGACAGAGGCACAGTATACTAACCTCGAAAAAGGGCATAGCAAAATTAATTTGAAATGGGTGGCGAAAGCCAAACACACTCTGGCTAGGCTTATAAATGCCCTAGGGCAGATAGCCTAGTATGAACCTATGAACCTATTCCTTCAATGTAGCCCATCTAATGTCACCCAGGTCGTATAGTCTGATGATGTCACCATCCTACAAATATACCTGTGGAAAGGATAATTCCCAGTAATGTGTATAGCGCATTGTGTGAATGCGTATTCCTCTAATATCATGAAGTAGTTAGGTAGGGGGTTTGAATCCTACACTGGACATTTGTGTGGGCTCTCCTTGGGAAGGAGTAACCTTTTATGAGAGTAGTGACACCTCAAAAGTGGTAAACTAACCCTTGTCAAGTCTGATGATGTCACCATCCTACAAATACACCTGTGGAAAAGAGAACTCCCAATAATGTATATAGTGCGTTGTGTTAATGTGTTCTCTTCTAGAATCATGAAGTAGTTAGGTGGGGGTTTGAATCCTTCACTGGACAATTTCATGTGTGTTTTCCTTGGGAAGGAGCAACCTTTTATGACAGTAGTGAAACACCTCAAAAGTGGTAAATTAACCTTTGTCAAGTCTGATGATGTCACCATCCTACAAATACACCTGTGGAAAAGAAAACTTCCAGTAATGTGTATAGCGTGCCGTGTTAATGCATACTTCTCTAATATCATGAAGTAGTTAGAGAGGGGTTTGAATCCTGCACTGGACAACTGTGTATGTGTTCATGTGTGGTCTCCTTGGGAAGGAGCACCCTTTTAGGGGAGTAGTGAAACACCTCAAATGTGGTAAACTAACCATTGTCAAGTCTGATGATGTCACCATCCTACAACTACACCTGTGGGAAAAAGAACTCCCAGTGATGTGTATAGCGCATCGTATTAATGCGTACTCCTCTAGTATCATAAAATAGTTCGGTAGGGGTTTGAATCCTACACTTGGTGAGTGTGTGTGCTATATGTGTGTGACACTGTTGGTCAATGTGTTGTGGGTTTTGCTTTTACTACTGTATGACATATCAGTATGCATTGCATGTGTGAGCTAACTGTGTGCCAAATACATATATGTACATGTTACCTCAATGATTGCATGTGTGGGAACCCTGCTTTCTCCAAGAACACAGCTGTCATCCTTGCCAGACTGTGCTGCTGCTTCCCAGACCTTAGGTCACATCTGTATGCTTGTGACAAGCACAGCCACTGCAGTGATCCCTGGCCTAGGTCATCTGTGTCACATAAAGTCATTATGGTTACTATTGGAATGTGTGTGTGTGTGTGAGAGTGTATAGCCAAGGTATATGTCAGACCTGTTCAAACGCAGCAAAGTCTGTCAATGATGACTATTCATAACAGCTGTTGAACAACCTTTGTGGATATGCATGCAGACCCCTTATTGCTTATGTGATCCACTGAGGGATCTGAACATAGCTTTGGAAAAGTGATTAACAAAGGACAGATGATGTAACACTTGGTTGCATGTACACATCGGTACCTGTTCATCATGTTATTGGCTACTACCCATGTGGTACTGTGGGGATATTATGTTCCGTAAAGGTGGATGACTATGCTTAGTTTGGCTTACAGCTTTCCAGCATGGGTTTGACAACAGGCATCTGTCTGTATGATACCCTTGTGCAGGATGTGTGTGTCATCTGGAGAATGCATTATAGGCCACAGTATGCATTACCAGACGTGGACGGACATATCCCTACTGTAATTGCTTGTACCTGAGAGAGCTATATGCCAAACAGGAGTGGTGTCAGTAATGGGTGCAGGTGAATACCAGTGGTCACTGGCATAGTATAGTACCTGAAGGATCCAAATGTAGCTATGTGTCCTACATCTGTGTGTCGGTTGGCAAGACATCATCTAATGATTGGTTATGGTCAGGCTGTGGAAGTGATGTATACTACCAGAATGCAAAACAATGACAGATAGTAACAGTATCACCCACAGCACAGTGTCAAACCATGTCATACACACATGTGTAGTCAGGTTCCTAAATGTGTGTAGTACAATGCATACTGGCCACCAATAGAAACTATGGAGTGTTACTGTGTAATAAAGAGCATGTCACCCTGGCCATGTGTCTTCTATGCACGTACATGCAGACAGTGCACCTCCACCATGTTCACAACTGTACATCTGCAAATCTGTGCTACACACATCTCACACTTACTGTCCATCCACTCTCTAACACATGCTGCCAATACTGCACACATCAGCCAAGTGGCACGTGTCCAGACAATGCACAATTGGAACCAACACTGGTGTAAACAACACTACAATGACAATCATAGCATTAATGCACCATGCCTACTCAGCTACACCTTCAAGCATATTATTACATTATACTGCTGACAACATACTAACATTGCTTTACTGCTATAAAGACACCCTGTGCATCAGCACCATGGTAGCCTGTTCCTGCATTGATGTTACAGATGACAGGAGGCAGCACAGGTTTCATCATATGCACAGGGTGTGTTGTTGGTTTGCCAGAGGCCTACAGTGTGCCTTCCAATTGACACGTGTGTGTGTGTGTGTGTGTGTGTGTGTGTGTGTGTGTGTGTGTGTGTGTGTGTGTGTGTGTGTGTGTGTGGGGCAAGAATACTGGAATGGGCCAATGTTGATGTAATGTGTGTGGGTATGTGTTAGCCCTAGGTATCTGGAGTATGTGTGTGTGTCTGCATGCACACAGTTCCACCATGTGGCTGCCAGATACGGGTATTAGTGGTACAGTCACAGACTGTACCTGTGAGGCTTCACAGATCACCATCTCTGGCCATGGATACGGTACCTGTGCCTGGCAGGGGTGCTACTGACACTATCAGGTACTAACCCCAGAAGTGGATAGATGTACACTGGACACAGGTCCCTGCTGGGACTGTCCAGAGCCATGTGCACGTGGTCTTCTAGGACGTTCTATGGACAGACCACCCCCAACATTGCTGGGGCTGGTACTGGCACTACAGGAAAAGCTGTGGCTTGAGGGACATCCGCGGTGACTGCCAGCTGCTGATGTTGCTGGCATATGTCCATGTCGATGACTCAACCATCCCGCACTGTCCTAACACATGGACATGACATTGCGGAGGATATCTAATGTCTCTCCCCAATGTCTATCAGTGACCTCTGTGTAATGATGGATGGCACCTGCTAGGTCACGGATACTGTCAATGACAGCGGTGTTATGTGCCCTCTGTGCCCTTAGTCCCTGTCTGGTGTACCATTCCATACGTGCCTGTGCCTCCATGACAGCCTGGAACATGCGTGACATTGTCAGACCTGTGGCACATCTGCCAGTGGCATGATGAGCAGCAGTGCTCCTATGAGAACCCCTGGACATCTGCCTATGTGGTACCCTTCCAGACATCTCGGTATGGCTGCTGTGTTGGGATGCATGTGCCATGGATGCCACACTGTCCTGGCCAATGCCAACTGTACGCTGTCCCTCAGCTATGGGCATTGGTGAATGATGTATTGGCAGTATGACTGTATGTATGGATGGGGTGGACAGCTGTGTACTGTCGATTGGTGGCCCAATGACAGACCCTGGCAAACATGCCTGTGCCTCAACACACCTATCATCAGTATCACTGTTTTGCTCAGTGACATCAGTTTCCCTGCTGCAGTGAACCAGCCCAAGGTCAGCACCTGTGAGAGAGAGACAGGAAACACACTTTACGACCTGTACATGATGTCGGCACACATGCACACATGGACACATGCCCACATGCACACATGAACACATGGACACATGCACACATGCACACATGAACACATGAACACATGAACACATGGACACATGGACACATGCACACATGAACACATGCACACATGCACACTAATGCACTCATCACTAAAATACACACACACACACACACACACACACACACACACACACACAGACACACGCACACACCACCAGCAGTCCAGAACATACTCAATAGTGGGCAAGGGTGGGGTACAGTATCACAAGGCAAACAGTTATATCACATGTGTCAGCATGCAGGATGAGTGTTTCGCAACAGCATGCAGTGCGGGTGTTGATAGCCCTTGCCATTAACAGTATACATATCTTTAATGCATGTGTGTTGTTGTTCAGTGATTGGCCTCACCATGGAATGCACTGTGTACATGGACACAACAGTGCTGTGCAAGTATTATAAGCTCTGCAATGTTCTGTGCACCATCTCTCACAGGTATACATACCATGGCTGGATGTGTATCTGTGTGTCACATAGATATCCATTTCTGATTAGAGCATCTGTGTCTTCAGCAGATAATTGTGGACACATGATTAGCACATGCATGCTATGTATACACACAGGATGAGTGGTGCATGTTAACCTGATGGAATACCATTGCTCAACATGTCCATTGTACAGTGGTTATGGTGAGTGTGGGACATATTGTGGACATGCCAGTGCCAGGCATGACATGGCATGCTACAAAACAACTGCAACATTAAACATCACACAGACATAGTGTGTGTCATGTGACCTATACACAATAGCATTACATGACATAGAAGTGTCACTTTGTACAAATGGTGATTGCTATGCATATTGTGTAGAGGTGCCTATGTTTGCACACACACAACACTGAGGTGCATAGCAGGTAATGCTATGTGTAGTACTGTGGTTACTGTAACTGGATGGGGTGTACTACCATGAGCCATCATCATGCAGCATCATGTGTTCACACAACGCTACTAATGTGTGCCACACCTGCACATACCATACTGTACCGGAAATGCAGTACCATGGCTACAGTCACCATTTTACAGCCAGTTGTTACATGGGTTTGTAAGGTGCACAATAGGGGGCATTGCCTATCATGAATGTGTAATGTGTCAGTGTGTCGCACAGATACATGTGAGGCATCTACCCCTCAGGTATATAATGTGTGCTGTGTGGATGAAGTGTGGGATACTGTGGTGTGACCGTACAGCAGGCATCTGAATACGCCATGCGTAGCATGTTAACGTGTACTGCATATGACAGTGTTGTGTATGTTGTGTGCATGTGTATCGACTCTGCCTATCCAATGTCCACATCAGTGTTTCCACAATTGTGTGGAATGCTCTGTGTATTGTATGTGTTATAGGCAGCTACCCACATTACTGGAATGTGCATAGTCACACAGCAAACATGCACAGCATGCATTATGCGTATGTGTGTTACGTGTACATGGCCTACACCTCACCTATGACATGCACATTTAATTAGCAGTATTAAAGGTAGAACACACTCACCAGCATGGGTCGGCTGCCTTGCTGTCACACCAGAGGGACCTACAAGGATATGAGACACTTTATCAGTGACAACAAGTGTTGCATTGCTACTGTGTGTTTGCAATCATCTAATTATTACCATTGCACAACACTAGGCACCACATCGTCTAACTACACAGTACACATCTCACATAAGCATGCTCTAACAATTGAGGTAACAGCAGTCTACAGCTATGTCATGTTACCTGCACGCTCCATTTCAGCTTGCTGGGTGACTCCGGCCTCCATGATGACACACATTAGGAGCAGCTCCTCCACTCTGGTGAGGGGAGGATGGATGGCTACCCCCCCCACCTGTGGCAAGCTGCTGTCTGCGGATATCAGACGCATGCTGCTGGACATGTCTTATTAAATCACTTCAGTGATGGCGTACCTGCTCATATGTCCGGTTATGCATGCCTATGTCATTTACCCGATGGACAAGCTCTTGCCACAGCGCAGTCTGCTCATGCTGGTCCAGGCTGGTTTTGGAGAACAGCAGGGCATACTGCTGCACCAGGATGGTTGTTATTACCTCTTCCTCCGCCATGCTATAGACGGGATTACGATGGTGGGACATAGCCCTGGAAGACAATGAAACAATATGTGTGAGCAAGTCATGAGGCACACGTACATTTCTTATGTACAGATATCAATTAACTGCCATATATAGCAACCTATTGGCTGTCAGAGGATATACACTTTCAAAAACACATGTCAGTACTCAACCCACAACTGCCTGACAGTGCCTGGCACACTCTATATATCAAACCACGTTTTGCTCAGCAACATACTTACAACAGTATGTAATACTATACAACAGTACATGGCACACTGTATGTGACACAATGCACAACCTAGACACAGGAGGTATATATCATGCTAATGCATCATGAAAAGTGTAATCCATTGCAATGATTGTAAAGTCCAGTGACAGTATCCCTGGTATACCACACTAGTCAGTGATGGCACACCCCTGCCTATCATATGTGCACATTCGTGAATATAGGTGGCATACCGCTGTACTACACTATACATGTTGCTAGATATGCATCTACATCCTCTAACACACATATGACCGGGGCCAAGGTACAGGCATACACACACACACACATCAGACATACATATCAGATACATAGGTATGGCAACACAGGTGACCTTTACCTGTGTACCTTACAGTACTGTGTGTCAGTACTTATGAGACCGTATGCCTGAGGTATGTAATCTGTGAGAACTACAGGGAACACATGGAACAGTGGTTCCAATCAATGTGGATGTACACCATACTGTGCTGTTTAGGCATACAGCCTCAGGTAGTACTACAGTTCATACAGGGGGGGGGATTCGCCAGCAGTAACACTCAATAAGCATGCATGTACTGCTTTGGCCTACAATGGGCACCCGAGTCGACAACAAGGGACTATGCCAGAATGTATGGCATACTGCTTTTTCAGCCTAGCAATTGTAGACACATCTTTTGCTGGGATCACAGCTAGGACACATAATACCATGACAGAAACAGTTTCCCACTAAACTATCACACATAAACCAAACTCTGACACATTCACAAACACATTCACCATCACACTCAGTCAAACTCACATAGCAATTATTGCAACAAGTACATGTGGGTGTGTATCATTTCATAGGTAGGTAAGAGGCTATTGGCCCTAGGGCCTATAGAAGCCTAGCCATACGTTACCCTGGCCTTTGACACACAAGTCATTGCATTTCACGTGGCCCTGTCAAGCAGAGACACAGAGGTGATTGCCTGGGTGTATTCACTATCTCCCATACACTCTTCATGAATATTTATGATGACTGCTAATTAGGAGCTTTGTTTGCTATGGATAGTTGTTTTGTTACAGAGTATGGGATGTCTCTGAGATGGAAATCTATCCCTCCAGCCTGTGCTGTTTGATGTGGTCAGAAGGATTTGGTCCCTAGAGCATGTAGCACATAGAGATTGTGATATGTTTACATGCTGCATGTCCAACAGCTCTGGTTTTAATATAGCTTAGTATGTTAGGCAGATGTCACCTCTGGTTAGGCGGTATGCGACACAGTGTAGTTGTGGGTTTGTGAGGTAGCCTGCATAGGGCATCTGTTTGAGGCTGGTATTACTCTTTGTGAGGTATGTCTTTCTCGTTACCAGTTGCTGTGGATGTCTTGTGAGGTACAGACCACATGAGGCATTATCCTCTATAATGGGCTTTATGTGTGATGAGTTGAGGGGAACACTGACCTATATTTCCCTGGATGACACACCTTTTGTGATGAGGTGTGGCAGGTAGACAGATTACATAACTAGTGTGTCACTGTGATTATCGAAGGGGAGACTACAGTCCACCTGTGTCACATGGTCTCTTATCACACTTTCGGTGTTAAGTAGACTACCACCTATGTGGTAGTTCATGGGTACGGAGTTTTTGCCAGGAGGGATGCCAATGCAGTTTCAACATTGAGCTTGGGTCCATGGCTTTGTCACCAGCCATCTGTCACAGTAAATATGACCCTGTCTCTCTCTCTCTCTCTCTCTCTCTCTCTCTCTCTCATAGATAGCCATATAGACACATATACGGTCCACCTTTCATGGTGGGAATATCAATTATGCGAAGGTTGTGAGGTATACTGTTATGTACTCATATAGCACAGTGTTGTGTGGAATGCATTTAAGGTGTTCTTAGCACATGTAGCTTTAGCAGGCCTCACTGGCTGCAACACTGTAAACCTGACAATTCCTAACCACAGTGTTTAACCACCACATGTCATATACCTGCACTGTATGCTGTCCTGTTTGCCACACACTACAACCTACATAGAAGTATGCACATAACAACCTTCAACAACATATATATGTCCACCCATCACAAACAGTTGCAGTATGTCCCTTGCTCTGTGCACATGTACAGATGCTTATATATCTGACACATACAGATCTCTCCATATGTGTGTGCCATACACACACAAGGTCCACACTGTTGTAAGTCCATGGACCTCACAGCTGACCTGCTGGGCTTTGCTGCAACATGAACAGGTGTCATATGTGAGCACACAATAATATCATAGGGTGTATATTTAGCTGCAAATGCTAGATTAGCATACTAGCCTGGTACAGTTGTTGAAAATGCTAAGCTACACGTTAATACGACTATCATGCATTTATTACTCTGTCACATCCTTGTTTATATAACTGTATGCACTACTCCCCCAAACAACCATTGTACACACTACTGTACAGAACAGAGATAACATGGATCAGATGTTTGACATTTAATGCTGAACTACATATATCACAGTTATATCCCACTGCACACACCTACACACTGATTTCTCCATGGCAGTAGTTATGCAGGGCATCTGTACATAGATATGTACCGCTGCCACATATGGATGATTCAAAGTATGTAGAGTACTCTTCACAAACGTCTACTACATGCCAGTAAATACATATCAGTTACATACCTTTACTTTGTATGGGTTTGTATAATTAATTTCCGTGTGTGTAGTAATAAAAAATATTTTTATGTTTTTTTTTTTTTTGGATTTTTTTTTCCTGTTGCTGTGGCTGTTGCTGTTGTTGTTGCCGGTGTCTGTCTGTATGTCTGTCTGTATCTCTCTGTCTTGCTTTCTGGCTTTCTTGCTTGCGTGCTTTATTGCTCTCTCTCTCTCTCTCTCTCTCTCTCTCTCTCTCCGTGGCTGCAATGAAATGATTGCATGTGGACAGCAAGTACAGGCTGCTTTTAGGGGCATCTACACATGTGCATGTGATGGCCTCTGCACCAATTAGTGGCCACCATGTGGTAATTGCAGTACTCACTGTCATAGCAACCCAATGCTATAAATTGCTAGTTCAGGTAGGCATAGGCCTTTCAGCTTTCCAAAGTGGGCCCATGCTTGTTTGCTGTGGACACCGTAGTGTAAGTCAGAAGGTTGGTATACTTTTTCTAAATGTTGCTTAGGGTGTAGCCAGTTATTTGTATGTTGTACTCAGACCTGAATGTTGCCTCTCCCAGTACACAGTTGACAGTGTAGAATTGTACTCACTCCTAGAAATGCTAACACAAAATACATGGGAGTATAGAGTTTCTTTACAACATCTACAATTAACTGCCATACATATGTAGTTATTGAGATGTTTCCATTTGGCACATGAACTGTTTGGGTACATCTAAACTGTGGATATTAATGTACTCACTTCTGCAGCGTTTGTGCTTTTTATTTTGTTGACATTATCACAGGATGCTCATGAAACTAGACAATTCCAGTACTGAGTATGCCTACCCATATCCTTGCTGTACCTTGAACACACTAGTATTTTGTACATTTGTGTGTGGATTGTCCTGCTATGATACTGTGTGTGGGTTGTGAAGTGCTGCTGTAACAGTATTTACTGCTAGAATGTCTGGTTCTGTTATCACAGTCATGTAATGCAATTTCACAACTGCTGGTATAGTTCCACAGAACAGGTTTTGTGTTATGGCATTCCTACCTTTCCTTTATATTCACACATTCTGTTGTGTATATATATATATATATATATATATATATATATATATATATATATATATATATATATATATATATATATATATTTCAGCAACATATTGCTGTATATCTACTGTGGCCTGTGGCCTAGTGGTACTTCATGCAGTCTAGTGTGTCCAGGGTTCGAGACTGGCAGTGGTATTTTATTTTGCTGCTGAGCAGAACAAGGCCCTCATATGCAGAGTGACTAAGGCACTTTTAAGCAGTTGTAAGCGGGTTTGTGTGGGGTTGTGCAATGCTTAGCAATACTTAGCAAAGCACACACATGCGCATACTCACGTAAGCCCTCTAACTACTGCTTAAAAGTGCTTACTCCCGCTAACCCCTGCGCTAATTTCTTTGAAAGAAAAGAAAATGGGGATATAGGAAAGTGGTGAAAAAGGGGCACAAAGAGGGAAAGACAGTAGGGAAAACAGCTCGGGATGTGCAGGACGGGTGTAGGGAAGGTCCATAGCTGCCCATTTCTTTAACAGCAACAGCTGTGCATATACTAATAATTTGGATGGAATTTTGAAACCTTCCACCCCTGTGAGAGGGGTGAGGACAACAAAGTATGTTGTACTGCAAATCAAATTTCAGTTTATGTGTCCAGTGGACATGTGTGCAAAATGGGCAGCTATGTATGGGGCGTAATTTTTTTGTGGGAGAAGATTGCCCCTTTTTTTTATCAGGTGAGAGTGGTATGTGGGGTAGGGGAAGTAGGTATATGTGGGGAGGTAGGTTGGGGAGGTAAACAGACAAGACAAACAAGATGCATACAGGGGCAGAATATGAAACATGGGGTGGGTGAACACCATTGACGGGGAAGGGTGTTTGGAAATTGCAAGCACATGAGCCCACAGATGGCAACAGTAGAACTGACATCCCCACCCATGGGCAGTCACCACTGCACCTTCACAGCCCAGAGGGTGGCTGTGCTGGGGGCTGTGTAGGAGGGGCAGGCTCACCCGTGAGTCGTGCCATGCTTGCCTCGAGCTGGCATAGAGGATCAGCGACTGAACGCTTGATCTCCCTATGCACCACAGCCCGGACCATTCGGAGGGTGAGAGGTGGCACTCCTCCGGCCACGCTTGCATGGGGGGATGAGCACCATCCCCAGCAGCACTTCCAATTGAAGGTGGCACAGGGCCACCGGAGAAGGAGGTCCCGGGCTGGGCACCGGACATGCTGGTGCCAGGTGCCATCACCAGCTGAGGTGGGAGAGGAGGGTCCAGTGGGACCGGCCTTCCCATACGTTCTATGTTTAGCATTATTTAATGACAATATGGGTTAGTAACAGACAACAGCATTACAAATTAGTTGTAACAGCATGCAGTAGTATTCCCATTAACCCAACACACAAGAATTCCAACAGTTGAACAGCAAGCATAACACATGCATATTATTACAACAGTGGACATTCCAACAGCATGCAGGATTGATTGGTGGCAACAGGCCACCAAGATTGTGGCATGTGAACAGGGCGCATGCATCAAAGTACATGCAGATATTTATGAACCAATAGGACATATGGCCCAACAAAGTTTTTCAGATTACACATACCCATTTAGGTGTGGAATGGCATTATTTATGACCATAAAGTAGGGTGTAAAAAGATCACTCCATTAACAACTTATATATACTTATAACTTTACTCTACATTCCTTGCTGACTGTATTACACTAGGCAGTGTCCATTAAATTGTGAAATGGATTTTGATAGTTGTTTATTTACCTGACCTGTATCTGACATACAAACTGTTCAAGATGCAGATGTTACTGTTATGTATTTATATATTTCATTTATATTCATATATCTACATATCTGGCTGTTTTCAGGTGACATTATCAGCTACATTTACACAGACCCCTACATTTCTAGCAGCAGAATGACATTTGTGGGGAACCCAATCAGAAGCTACTCATGTGCCAGATTAACCTGTACATGCTAGCCATGAAACAATAGTTGAGGACTGTATATATGCTTAAGAGCTACTGGCATTCCCTTAATCCACTTTATATGGATCTACACAAGTGTGGATTGACAGCACTTAATACAACTGTACTATTTCCATAATGCAAGGGTACAACAACATATTAAAGAAAGTGACAAGGACACAGTCCAGGAAGTATACCTTTATTAATTACATTACACACTTTTGTAGTGGCTCTCTCATTCATTTCATAGTTTGGTACATGCAGAATACTTTTATTCCAGACTTATTAAACCTTTATTAACGGGTTACAACACTCATTTTCATGCTCTCTCACTTATTTTATATGATAATACATGCAGAATAATTACTAACCTGCCTGGTGGTGCAGCCTTAGCAACCTATCTGCATAGGCTTGCTGATTCGCAGCATGGACACCTGCAGCTGTGAAGTAAATGAAGGGATATTGAGACATACCTGTCCATTATATGGACTACAATAGCATTCCTTACATACTTCATTCCATGGCTACATACTCAGTAGTGGGGTATCTTGCATGTCACGGGCCTCCTGTATCCATCGGTTCAGTTGGTCCTGCTTCCATCTCTTCAGGTCTGCATGGTGGTGACGGACCTGCTCACCAGTCTGAGGGATGCCTGTGGCACTGGTGAGATCATGAGCTAACCGATTCCAAGCCTCCTCTTTGTACTCTGTCCCTTGGAACTGGCCCTGCAGGAGTCTTGACTCATGATGGTGAACAAGGAGCCAAACCATGTATTTTGACTCCTCGATGCCCCACCATTGTGCTTGAAAGCAAGTACCCTCTCCAGCACCGGCCATTATGACTGCAGATGGGAGCTACAACCAGTTATGGTGTGTATTCCCGCCTATGGAGCTTAAATATGCCTCATTTCCCGCACTTATTTGTGATTGGCCATTTTTGAAAATTCTCGGCTAACAGCAAACCTGCTTAGCAATGGTTAAACTTTCATTTATAAGTATATGTATGTTAACAGTGCATGTTTATGCTAAGCTGTCATGGCTTAGTGGTTCAGTACTTTGATTATGGTGCACAGTGTCCCGGCTTTGAGCCTTGTCATTGCTTTTTATTTTACTACTGTCCAGACAGGTTAGGGGGTGTGACTGTGTTTAGGTGACTTTGCTCAACTTTGCTCTACGTTGCTCCACGTTGCCTGACGTTGCCCTACGGTGAGCTGGTTAGCGCGGTGCGCAGCTCCGCGCAAACCTATTGCGCTATGTAAAGCACTGTTTAGCTATGGGCAACTATATTGCACTAGGTAAAGCGCTGCTTAGCTATGGGCAACTATATTGCACTGGGTACAATGCTGCTTAGCTATGGGCAACTATATTGCGCTGGGTACAACGCTGCTTAGCTATGGGCAATTATATGTCAATATCCTTAATGCTGCTCACATTCTTATATTTATATATGTACATTTTGTTCACTAATGCATTGGCCATTTCAATGCTTTTTAATAAAATTTCATTCATATATGTCAGGAATTATTTTATATACTGATTTAAAACATAACATAAAAAGGGGAGTGGTGGAACTAGAACCGTGAATGCCTCCTCTTTGTGCGAAGACTCTACCACTATGCTATTGCTATTTGGCTTGATTTGCATATACATTTGTTATTATGCTCTTCGATGTCGAAATTGCTAACTGTAGCTAAGCAATGGGCACACCCATGCACACACGCGCAAATATGGGCAGCTATATGGTGAATAATAAAAAAAATGTGTTATACTTTTTATTTCATTAGTACAGGGCTTTTTAATGTGGGGGAGTGCAGTGTTGGGTGTAAACACATTTGAGCGGACTCGCTCATATCTGCTGACATTTGCAGAGTTAGGCACTTGCAGGGGCGTGGATATTTGGACTGCTCGGCAGTCTGACACGCCCCCTGTACTCCTACATGCTCCGTGTTAGCCTGGGAGTTGAGTCAGCGTGCCCTCATGCATTTGCATGATGCGTTGATGTCTAACTCTTAGACGGCAGTCTCCGAGTAGGACTTTGTTCGTCCTACACAGAGGATTACTGAATCCCCCCAAGGTCTTACAGAGAACATAGATGCTTATGACTGAGCTAAAACAGTGCCAAATATTGTTAATTTAGTCAGTTGAACATCTGATTTATAAGACATAGAATGGTCTGTAGTGCAAGAAATTATCAAACGAGGGACAGACTAATACTAACAATAGAGCTTATCAAAAACAATGGAAGTAAGCAAACTGAGAGAGAGAGTTAACTGGTTACTAGTACACATTAAAAATAACAAATGAAGTGCAAAACATAAAACGTGAGTCAATTAAAAAGGTAAAATGAGAAATAAAGTCAGAACGGTCTGTAAGAGTAATAGCAAATGGAAAATGATCGAAGCAGTGCACAGAAAGTACTGCATAATTAAAATCAATGGTCATGGATTAGCTGTGGCTATTAGCATAAGAGGAAGCACTGAATGATTGTAGTCAGTTGTGTGCTAGAAAAATATTATTCAAAGATGTGCAAAATGAAAAACAAGTATTTTCAAATGAGCTTGCATGTTTTACATTCAGAAACATGAAACTAATCTATTTGTTGATACTATTAAAGCAAAAGAATATTGATAGAGTCAAAATTCATCTGGAGCATTGAGACTATTGTTATAGTAAAACCGTGACAAGAATGCTAAGAGTTAATAAATCTGGAAATTAAATTAGATGTAGGTGCAGATGTTAATATTTTTTATGAATTGGTACCTAAAGCACAAAAATCTAGCCGTGTGGAAATTGTTAACATATTCACTGCAGAAAGGAAAGCAACTGGATAAAAAGCTTACAATATGTGAATATGAAAAAAACACAATATCCTGTTTCTAACATCGGCGCATAAAGAAGTTAGTTCTACTATTTTAGTTAATTTGGCTTATGAGAAGCTGGAAATAGAAAACAATTTACAGCTGGAAAGAATTGTGAATGCATGTAGCTACACACACAGTTACAGACATCTTTCAAATACTATACAGGACCTTCAAAACTACACTAATTTGTTTACTTGCATAAGAAGTTTGTTAGAAGAAAATCATACACAACTAAATCATGATGCTTAATGTAAAGAGATATTAGAAGCTCTAATGAGTGAACTGAGCAAGAAATGAAGTGAATGAAGTGCTTAGGTGACATCAAAATGGCTAGCCCTGTGTAGTTCCCCAAACTGGCACCCCTTCAAGTCTTTCCAAAAGCAAATATAAAAAAAAATCTCTTCTTTGCTCCTGTAACTGCAGCAAAGCAATTGCTACCACTTTAACAAGCAGTTGGTTACAGTTATTACTACTACTACTATTATAGATAAACACACTGTGCATTTCTGCAATGACCACAAATGCAGTATTTGCATTTATTTGCTATCTTCACAACTTTATAAATCAATACCAGTACTGCACACATATACCACATGCCAAATATGACCTCCTAACAGCTTGCACCCAGGAAAGCCTTCCCCTTTGCCTCACCCTAGTTGGCTCAGATTCTCACTTGTATTCATCTGTAAGATCTAAATAAAGTAATTAAAAGAAAGCACTACCATCATTAACATGTGAAGAAGAGAATTCAACAATGCCAAATGCTACATTCTTTTCAGTACTCTCTGCAAATCAAGGATTCTGGCAGATAAACCCGGATGAGCAAAACTCCAAACTACACATTTTTAATATGCTATTAGAATGGTATATATTCTTATATTTCCTTTTGGGCATTTTGTCAGCAATAGAGACATTTCAAAAAGCTGCTGTACAGGCAAATTTATGGCCTGAAAGGTTCTTCAAATTAAATTACTCTTCACTGTGGAATCAAACATAGGAAGAGCATGAAAAGAGACTGATACAACTAATGAACAGATTTATGTTAACATGGTATCAGGTTAAAAAAGCAAATGCAAATTAAAAGTGCCAAGTCTGAAATTTGTAGGCTGTAATCTAACATTAACAGGATGGGCAGAATAAAACAAAAGAAAGCAGCTGTGTAAATGCCAAAGCCAAAAGACAATCAAGTGTTACAAAGGTTTCTAAGAATGATGCAGTATCTTACATCATTCAGCGCCAATATATCTGATAAAACAATACCACCAAAAAGCTGTTAGAATAATGTATGACTTAAGCATGGAGATATGGATAAGTGGTAAAATTCTCAGGAAATTAGTTATAAATGCATACAATTTAAAATATTATGATGTGAGTAAGTCAGCTAAACTGCAAGTAGATATCAATCACAATGGTATAGGAGCGATGTCCCCTATAAGAGGAAAGACAGCTGCCAGTAAGTCAAGAACATTTCAAGATGTGCAAAGGAGGGATGCTCAGATAGCAAGGAAATATTAATGATAGTGTATGGGTGCAGCAAATTCTATAACTGTATGTAAAAATGTCAGGTATAAAGACACCAAAAATCCTTTTGAAGGATATTCAAAAAGTCTTTGTAGAAGGCACCACAAAGATTGTCTGGGACACTGCTCAATCTACATAACTATGACCCAAAAAAGAAATACATGTCAGGTAATGAGTTATACATATGTTGAGCTTCCATATTTATCAGAAAAGCATGAAAAGTTGTTGAGAAACTAGACGATTTTTGGTACTACTACAACTATCAATGAGGGAAGAAAACTATTTCAGAGATATGTGGACACTGGAAAAGAATTATATTTCAGAAAAAAGTACTGACATTTTTGCCAGAGATAAATTCATCAATAAGGGGGAAAGAATCAGCCTTATTTTCCTTTCAAAGTATAACTATGTTGTTCTGAAGGCTTAATGTTCAAAGTTGACAAAATAGTTGCCAGTCAACCAAGGAAAAGTGAATGCTTGATAGGACATCTGAATGACATCCTGAAACAGAAATGCTCAAAGAAATCCCTGGCATTTGTTAAGAATCACCTACATGATTACAACGAGTTAGCGAGAACAGCAGCAGCACTCGTATGCATGCTGCTCATTGTGCTTACATAATTCCAAGCACCATTTTGTGGCCAGCAGCAGTGTTGGCAGCCATGAAATGGTGCTAGACGCAAGAGAACACAATGAAAATAAAGCTGCTTTCCTGTAAAGAAACCTATTATGTGAGCACATGCAGACATTTTATATGAATCAAAAACAGCAAGATAGGACCACCACGACTCTAAAGTCCAGTATTTATTCATGAAGTAAAACAGGATAAGTGCTTTCACGTGAACAACTCATGCTTCATCAGATCTCAAAAAGAACAAACAACACAGTTTAAATAACAGTATATCCTGACCATTAACCAAGATAACAAGCATCAATTAATTAATTAAAACAAAACCAATTAAAATCAATTAAATCAATTACAGCTAAAAGAACTTTAAAGTGCAAGGCATAGGAACCCATCAACCAAAGGTCGGTTTCCATATTTATTTAATTACTAGTTAATTTATTCATTTAATCATTTAAACGACCGTGCCTCCAGTGCAGGTTTTATACTGACACAGTTATTAAGCCCAGGATGAATATGGGCACGTAGTCTAAGAATCCATATCAATTTAAAACTATGTATATTATAAACAGCAACATGCTTTGCCAAAACATTCTGTAAATTCATATTTTTTATGTCATAGAGATGATTGTACATCCTATCCTTCAACCTCCTAGAGGTTTTGCCAACACAGAAGCAATCACAGCACTTACAGCTGGCAAGGTGTACTAGATTACTACTGTAGCAGGTGGCACTAAACCTAGGAGAAAACGTAAAATCCAGGACAGGGTGACTGAACAACAGTGTCATAGATATCACACTACGCATGTTGCAATGTCCACAGGGAAAGGTGCCAAGCCTTAAATCCCTCACACTCATAGCATCTCCAGCATATTTAACTTCGTCCTTACACAAAAGTCGTTTCAGATTTAGACTATTTCTATAGACAAAACATGGTGCCTCCCCAACTATATTAGCTGTAGTAGGATCTACAGTAAGTACATGCCAATTATGCCTGACAATATCCATCATAACAGCATTGTCATTGGCATAGGTCGTTGTAAAGCAAAGCATATTAACCCTAGGATATTTGCCTATATCATGCCCTGCTGATTTGGGATTATCAAAAACCTCACTCTAAGCTCTATCCAGTATGGACTTACTATAGCACCTGTCCTCAAACAGATGATCTAAAAGGTCCACTTGAATGTCTAGATCATTAGAGTCCTTACATATCCTTTTAACCCTGTGGTATTGCCCTTTAACTATATTGGGAAATACACACCTGGGATGCATACTACTGAACTCCAGTAGACTATTCTTCCAACAAGGTTTTCGGTATAGACTGGTAGTTATTATGCCAGAATCATTTTTGCATAAGGTGACATCTAAGAAATCCACACTATTCATAAAAGATGTCATTGTGAACTTTAAAAAGTCAGTCGTGGATTCCATATAGTCAATAAACTCATATTAGTCAGAGTATACCCCATCCCAAAACAAAAGAATGTCATCAACAAACCGCCTATATAGATGGACATGTGAATAATGGGTACAGTCAAACAAAACCCTCTTCTCCCAACAATATATGACTAAATTAGCATAAGAGTTTGCGCATGGGGTGCCTATAGCAACACCCCATTGCTGCAAATAAAGTCGAACATCAAACATACAAACATTGTTGGAAAGAACCATATCCAACAGTGTACACAAAAATATTACATCATTGTTTCCCATTGTATCTGTACCATTCAACATCTCCCTAATAGCTTCTTGGCCATATTCATTGGGTATAGATGTAATTACATTGTTTACATCAAGTGTTACCAATATACATCCAGGAGACAAAGGTTCTCTAGTGTATATATCTATATCATCTAACAACTGAATGGTATCCTTCAAAATAGTAGATATTCCTTTCACTTTAGGTCCCAGTTTTTCTCTATGAAAACAGACATAGTTTCAGTCACCCATCTACCACCTGCAACAATAGGTGGTGAATTCAAGGATTTATGCACTTTCGGTAGGCCCTTTATGTGTGGACTAAATGTATGTTCCACACACAAATAACAGTATAAATTTTATATGAAGTAAAGGCAAGTGACTTTTAAGCAAGTACATGCAGGGGACATGAAATTGTGTAATTTACACAGAATACAATGTGAACAGTGCAGGGATAATTATGAGTGAGGGTAAATGGAAAAATATGTACTCAGTTAATGCATTAAAATGTGATGATGATGGCACAAATAAACATTTTTAAATAGAAAGACGTCCATATTTATGTTAATACTAATTAATCCTGTTTCCTGGTATTTATCCATGTACATAACTTAAATATGGACATGCTAACAATGTATGTGAGAGGGACACAATGTGACATTGTAAGAAAGGGGAGTGAATGTGATATTAATGTTGATAACATGCCAAGTTGAGATAATAGCAAGGACAGTAGATTTATTATTGGTCATTCACATACAGTGAGGTTATTGAATATGACATGTATATACAGGGAATGTATGTGTGATAAGTGACTGTAGTGCTGTATCCTCCACCTCATCCTGTATAAACAAGGCATGAGCCATACAGCAGCTGTGTCATACACAGCCAAAAGGGACACATTTTACCATTTGTCACTGGACAACCAAAGATAGGGGGGTGTATTATATTGACACATGGCTTAGGCAAGCATGAACAATATACAAAAAAGTCAATATACAAAAAAGACAAATAACAGTACAGAGCTGATGACATCACAGTACTTCAAATTCTCTGTAAACAGAGAGCATCTAATATAGTATTATACTAGGCATGCTCACAAGACATTACAGTGATCACTGCAATAACAGCATGTAAACAATGAAAACACATATATTATTTGCATTAATAATAAATAAACAGAGAATAATAACTTCATACAGTATTGTTTGTTTAATGTCAGTACATTCACAGAATGTTATCCTTGGCTGGAATTGAACAGCAAGCTATGAAAGCCCACTGACTACACATCTGTATGACTCAAATGCGCCATAATGGAAATCCTAACAAAGCTGTGTGACTCCACCTATGTGAAATTACTTCATGTAATCATGTTGCAATTTATATGAGATAAAAGGGCTAGGGGAGGGTTCTCCCAGTATAATTGTACACATTATAACACTTGTGGATGTCATGCGTAACACCAGTAGGATATTCAATGCTTTTAGTCAGATGATGTGAGTTTTTCACACCTATTCAAAGACAGAAGCTGCATGATATTAGAAAGAATTAATGCATCACTGTATCACTGATGCTACAAGTGTGAGATACTTTGGTCTTTGAAGCTGTGACATAATTTTATTGCTACAAGGGAGATGTTTGCCTGTTATTTCTTTAAAATATTGTTGTTATATGAGTGTTTGTCCCACAACATTGCCTGCTGCTAGGTATACCCAGACATACATGATGCATAATACAGTCATCACTGTAATGCGAGAATGGCAATCAGGCACAATGTGTGGATAATCACAGATCCAAAAACATACCTTACTAAGGCACAAGCATACAGAACATAGTCTCATGTCCTCACACCAAAAGAAAAAGCCTTAATAGTTCATGGGTTCATACTAGGCTATCTGCCCTAGGGCATTTATAAGCCTAGCCAGAGTGTGTTTGGCTTTCGCCACCCATTTTAAATGAATTTTGCTATGTCCTTTTTCAAGGTTAGTATACTGTGCCTCTGTCTAACAGTGACACAGAAGTGATACCTAGGGTAAACCTACGATCTCCCATCCACTCATCAAGATTCCTCTTGAAGAGAGTCAATGAGGGACTCTGCCTAACCTGGAGTGGGATTTTATTCCAGAGTGAAGGGAGCCTCTGGGTTATGAATCTGTCCCTCCAGCATGTCCTATTTATTTCAGTGCTGAGGTTCAAGTCTCTCAAGCGCGTAGCTTGATGGGATTTGGATTTTCTGAGGTGCAGCATGTCCATTAATTCCGCGTTGGAAATGGCTTTATACGTCAGGCACAGATCGCCTCTGAGCAGGCGGTATACCACTGAGTAGAGCTGGAGTTTCTTTAACTGGGCAGCATATGGCATCTGTTTGAGCCCTTTAATCCTCTTGGTGAGGTACTTTTGGGGTCTTTCCAGTTGCTGCAGGTGTCTGGTAAGGTACATCCCAAAAGGGGCATTGTACTCAATTATGGGCCTGATGAGAGATGAGTAAAGAGGCACGATGACCTCCCCTGATCTAGATGTGAATCCCTTCATGATTAGGTAGGCTATATAAAATGTTTTTCTAACCACTTTGGCCATGTGGTTTTCAAATGAGAGATTGCTATCAACTTGGGTCCCAAGGTCCCTATTTACTTCTTCCATACTTAATGGATTACCACCTATGTGATAATTTGTGGGCACTTTGTTTTTGCTAAAGGGGATGACTATACACTTTTTGGCGTTTAGCTTGAGGCCATGGCTCTGGCACCAGTTGTCTGTTTCTATGAGGCCCTTTTGTAGGATGCTTGTGTTGGCTGGAGAGTCGATTATGGTACCTAGTTTGCAGTCATCTGCGAACTTGGTCAGCCACAGTCGTTCCGTGTTGGCCTGTACCTCCAAGAAATATATACCGAACAAGAGAGGTCCCAGGACTGAGCCTTGTGGGATGCCACTTGTAACTGGTTTGGAGTCTGACATGGCTCCAGCAATTCTAACCATGTGGGTTCTGTCCTTGAGCCAGTTTGCAACCCATCTAGTGACATAGGGGTTTATATTTAAGCTGGTGAGCTTATCTATAATGCCTGAGTGGGGTATTGTATCGAAGGCTTTTGCGAGGTCCAGGTAGGCTGTGTGGACCACCTTCCCCTCGTCAATGGCCTTGGTGACTGTTTCAAAGAACTCAACCAGGTTTAAGAGGCAGGATCTGTCATTAACAAAGCTGAACTGGGTAGGATCCAGTGTCTGTAGGTCCCCAATATCTTTATTTATGAGGTCCATGATGATCCTTTCCATAGCTTTGCAGACCAAGCTAGTCAGGCTTATGGGCCAATAGTTTCCAGGATCCGTTGAGGCACCACCTTTGTGGAGAGGGACCACTGTTGCTGTACGCCACTCTTTGGGTACATATCCTGGAGTAAGGTTGAGATTGAACAGTAGTTTTATGTTTGGGTTTAGCTCTTCTTAGAGTTCATGTAGGACGCAGCCCGGGATACCGTCTGGTCCCATTGATGCTGTGTTTTTTGCTTTGGAGAGGGCGGCTCTTACCTGAGCATCTGAGATGTCAGGGCGGCAGCACTCTGCTGGGATAGATATTTGCCCTTTTGGTGGGGGGGGACATTTGCGCTGAACCTGTCAGCTAGGATGTTGGCAATGTCTGTGGGTTTGGTGTATTTTTTGTCATTTTGGACTAATTCTGAGCATATCTGGGGTTCCTAACATAACTAAAGAAAGCCTTGTGATTATCCTTTAGAGTCCTGTGCAATTTTTCTCTCGAAGCTGGCCTTAGATGATTTTATGAGTGCCCGTAGTTTTTTGTAATACTGGTCAGAGATGCCTTCCCTTTTTGGGATTTTGCTCTATCATGTAGTAGCTTCCTCCTTCTATTGTATAGTTTGTTTATGGCTGGGGTCCACCAGACAGGACGCCTGCCTTTGGAGGATTGGGTCTTGGTTTTATTTGGGATTGCATGATCCATGCATTCCTGAAGATGTTCATAGAATGCATTTATAAAGGATTCTGCGGTCTGGGCTGTATTTTCTGCAGGCCTGGGGGCTTTGAAGGATTCCACCTCGGTTTTGAGGAGTGTGAAATTTGCTTTAGAGAAGTTTTTCACTGTGGTTTTCTGGGCAGGGGGTGGGGTTGGGATGTGAATATCCAGTGAGATTAGTTTATGGTCTGATCTTACCAGTGAGGGATACACTTTTGGTCTGGAGCATAGAGCCCCCATGTTGGTGATGATCAGGTCCAGTATGTTTTCCCCTCTTGTGGGAGTGGTAACAAGTTGTTCCATCACAGGAAAAACAAATGTCATCTCATGGCATTACCATTACTAAAGAAAGCATTTCTTTGTGAAAAAGGAGCAAAAACCATTGAAATAGAAATACCCATCCACACATTTACACTGCAGGTAGCTGGTTGACAACATTGTTACCTACCTGCACATTCACAGACATAGTGACATAAGTGAGTCTAAGGAGTAATGGCTGGATGTGTACAGATTACTTAAGATCACAAGGTACAGAACACTGCTTGAATCACAAAAGATGTTCTTTTACAATTGTGACAGTGCTCCTTTGAATGGATAACATCACCATTCTTTCATACATTGATGTTCTTCTAAAATTGCATGAAGGTGGTTGAAGTGTACATAAACACTACACTGCTACACATATTACATGCATTAAAAGCCTTCTCTACACAACATGACAAACACCCACAGGCAGTAATCCATCATTACTGGATTCAAATCTCCTCCCTATGTATTTACACAGCTTAGACAGAACAGTATCACCAGCCAACACTACAGGGTAACTCATACGACCAATTTGATGTGTTTCTTTTTTGAAAGCATGATGTATGCATTGCATTTCCAAAAGTGTTTATTGCATGGGTAATACAAATCTATAGGATAATTATCTGTTAGGGAAAATATGTCTCCTTAGTGGAATTTTACATAAGGAGTACTATCACAGACACAGCTGTACATGACAGTACACACACAGACATTATTTATCCTATGTTGGATTTGAACCCCACCCTACTGATATAGTTACACAATCTATACAATTATAAGTATGCAGTGTACAGTTGTGACATGCTGACTTCATCAGTGGGATAGAGAGAAGATGCTTGTGTTAAAGGTGGGATAAAGGGGTGCAGGCATTTTCTTCCATGTTAAAATATTCTGCTGAATGGAAGTTGATACAGCATGGCCATTCAGGAGCTATATATAACTGACATCAAAGCCACACACACAAGTTGCTCCTTGGTATATTTAAACCTCCTGTCTTTCTAGTTATACAGTTTTAAGAGTACAATATTAGCCACAAGCCCCACAGAAGCAGTCTGACACTTAAGGGATGTAGGTACACTTTTGACAGGATGAACAAATTGATGTGTTGCAGCAAAGATATTTGAGGTAAAACTGGGATAAGTGGATGGTAGAATACTCACCTAGGTTAAATATTTTCCCTGAGTGGAAGTTGATGAAGCATGTCTGTTCAGGAAGCTATTTGTAACTGATGTTGAAGCCATGTATGCAAGCTCCCCATGGTAAGAACTGAGCCTCTTACTTTTTTATTTACACAACCTAGAGAGCACAGCATTAGTCACAAGTGCCACAGGAAAAATCTGAGTCTTAAGGGATGAAAGTGCACTTCTGTCAGGATGATCTCATCAGTGTGTTGCAGACGGAATAAAGTGCCGGGGAACTGTGTTCAAAGTTAAATGCATTCTCTGTGGATGTAGACACAGCACATTTCATTGAAGTGTTACTTACCAGTCACTATACCCCCCACACACAGATGCACGCAAGTTCTCCATGGTGAGAACTGAACCTCCTACCTATCTAGTTACACAATCTAGAGAGCATAGTATTAGTCAAAAGTGCCACAGAAGAAGTCTGAATTTAAAGATGTGAAAAAGTACATTTATGAAAATTCATTGTTTGGAACAGCTGGTATTGTGCATTGCAGGTTTTGGGAAAAATGCATATGTGTGGACCGGCCAATATAACACTGTGATTGTCCAATGCAATGACAAACTTCTCTGTAAGATTTTCATACTGTCCTTCAAGTACATTGTGTCATTGTGGGGGACATATACCTGTTTCACAGTATGGGATGCCAATGACAATCACAGTGGCAAGCCAGTGGATTATCAATCAAGCATTCCTGCCACTATACTATGAGTTGATTGCACACTTGTCTTTTCTCATGCTTGCAGAATGGGCATTGATAAAACAAACACACACATCCTAAATAAGACAGCACACTGCAGAATAACACCAATGGATTGTGTGGGACTAGGTTACCCAACACTGTAACACAGTTTCAAGTGTAACCATTGGAGTGCAGAAATACATTAATAGTCAACATCATTCTGAAATCCAGATAACTTGGTACCAAAATTCAATACAGATGTACAGATATTGTGCAACCCAAACAAATAATTATTTGTTGTATTTTTTTTTTTGTTACTCTATGCCTGAAGTGCAGTGCTGGCAAGCTCACCTACTCTGCTGATGGCAAAGTATTAGTGCTTGTGTAATCCTGTCTTGATGTGTTGAACTTAGAATGGGAATCAGCAGTAGTCTATGGTGCTCTCTGGTCTGGCTTTTGTGCAAAGAAGCATTATACACATAAAATTATGTGCGAATCTGATGGAATAAAAACAGATATGTGGTATGGTCATGTTTCAGGTGTCATGATTTACCCATTTGTCATGAAAGTTGCAGTTATTCAATCCTTATATGTATGATACAGGTGTATTATGAAACACATGAGTGACAAAGCATGTTATTGCTGATGGAAACATGGATTATGGAAACAGTTTGAAATCAAGGGGCCTTACTGGATGACGCATAAGGGGTGGGAAGAGGTGGACAGTTTGTGACAGGAATACATGTAATAGACAGGTTCTACTTGAAAACATTGAAGAACCATATAATCGAACATGTGAACATTGAGATCAGAACGTCACACATTCAAAATATCATCATTCCAAAAGCTCAACTTGTATAATATTGAAAAAGGAGACCAAAACATTGACAGACCATAAAATCGCAAAACTAACTGGAAAATATGGAGATATGAAGACCAAGAGAAGGAAAGAGTGTTCAATATGCAAACAATAACAGAAAAAAAGAACATTCCAGATTATTATGGATGAAAATGCAGTGGTCTAAGGAGCATTAATGTGTTTTGGTATTTACTGTATTGGCCAGTGATTTTCATTAGAGCATGAAAGGTAAGAGAGTAAACCAACATTAAGATATAAGCAGGATAAGGGGGGCTTACTAAATCTCCCTGTCAGGGCTGCAGTGTTTTGCAAATGATGTCTTGCTGTACTATTCAAAAGGTATGTTAATAAAATGTTGTAAATGGACAGATATACAGACATTTTCAGTTAACTATATGACAGGAATATAAAAATAATAAAATAATATTTTGAGCTACAGCTGTAATCAAACCCATAACACTATGCAAACATGTCAGTCTGTGTACAGGGGAATAATCTCAACATGTCAAATAGGAACTTCTACTGCATTACATCCAGCAGCCTAAGAATTTTTCAGTAACTGTTTCACAGTGGTGCGTTCAGTTCCCTTGAATCTGTATTCTCACAGCACAACAGATTTAAGCACATTTTCATAAAAGTAACCTGACTTCTGTAGCTGGAATTAAAATATTCAGATTTTTTTTCCATAGGAAGTTAAATACCATTCACCTTCACTCAGCACTGGTGCTCATTGCCAACCTTTGTGCAAATGTTGAGGATAAAAAGTGAAGTTTTTTATGGGCCATTTCTAGCCATGTGTGTTGTGTGCAATTCTATTTTTCACCAGATTAAATGTGTGAAAAAGGGTTTGAACGGACAGTGGTGAAAATGGGGTGGCAAGCAGATGGTAGCACACATGGGAAAGAATACAGGAATTTGCAGGAGGGTGATGGGAGAACACCATAGCTATTCACTTCTTCACAACATAAATGTAGAATTGTACAAAAAATTTCTTGGCTTTGGAGAGTCACCACATCAAGGATGGGTTTCAACAATAGAATAATGTTGTATAGCCAACTAGACCAAATCAAGTGTGTCAAGATGACCCATAGATGAAATGGACAGCTAGGTATGGGGTGTAATTTTTTTGTGGGGCAGGTGTCCATTTTTTTTTTTTGAGAGAGAAGAAGATTAAGGAAAATGCTAAAGAATGACAGGCTCAGGTAGGTAGGTAGGTTACTTAGCAGGTGCAAAAATAGAGGACGTACAAGACAGACAGGGATAGTGATAGACACAAAAGGTTGGGGGCACCAGGACTGGGGGAAAGATAGGGGATTTCAGAGACATATCCACATCCAGTTTAAGAACAGTAAGATTCTACTCTTCACCCTCTGACCTGTCATCACTGTCTCCTGTGTCAGTTGCCTGGGTCAGTGCCAGATGTGGCATCATTTTGGCAAAATGATGCAGGACCTTTTCAGCCCTGCTGATTCGGCCACCAAGGTCCCTCTCCATAATGCCCTCCACCAGCCGTAACAGTTCTTGTTGGGTGACAAAATCATTACCTCCACTACTACTGTTCCTGGAGGGTACCAGTGCACCAGTAGCTAGGGCAGAGCTACATGACACAGGTGGAGCAGGTTGGGTGGGAGTTGTGGAGGCGATGCTGACAGATTGTGACACATATATGTTGGATGTCTGTGCTGCCTGTGGTAGTGCCACTGCAGCTACCTGTCGGGGTATGCTGAGCCAAACCCCATTGGTTGAGCTACCTGCTTATGCTGTTGCTCACTTTGTCTAAAGCAGCAATGTATAAAAAAAAGGGGGAAAAAAAGGAGAGATAAATAGTGGAGGAGACAAAAAAAAGATAAATAGATTAACACCATGTCCCATTACTTAATTATTTTAGTACACAAAACAATATGACAAATACACAAGTACACCTCTGCCACGTCTAGATATGATGCAAGGGTAAGAATGAGTTATAAAATCAACCACAATGGTGTGCTATTACTAACAGAATCATGGATTTCACTGTGCCATGTCAGATATATGCTTTCTAAGGTAATAACTACATTTGCAAATACTGAATTGTCAATGCCATGCAGTATTGAAGTTAAACTAGCTTATAAATATTAGCCTGCAAAAAATCAAATATCTAATATTGAACCCACACAATTAATCTGAAATACTCATTGCCTAATTCAGTTACCTACCAGAGCAGGCATGCAGACTTGATATAAAAGTTACGTTATGCTTGCTGACAATGATATATAGTGATGGGCTGACAAAACCTCTGTGGTTTGCAATCAGAACAGATGCATACTTACTGTGTGTGCCTCTGTTAGGTGAATAAGGCTCTTCTGATGTGCCTCATGGTTTCCTGCAATCTCTGCTGTATAATAGTAAAAAAAAAATATATATATATATATATATATATATATATATATATATATATATATACATACATACATACATATATACATATATATATATATATATATATATATATATATATATATATATATATATATATATATATATACATATGTATATATATATATATATATATATATATATATATATATATATATATATATATACAAACACACACACACACACACACACACACACACACACACACACACACACACATACACACACACACACTGAAAAACTGTGTTGGTTAGCTGTATAATATATCACAGACAGGATATGGGTCAGTACACTTACACAACTGAGTGGTGTTCACAATACTAAATTCATTCTACCATCAGCAAACTAAGTCCCTCTTGTGCTTCTTTATGTCACTGTAGTGGTGTTAATATTGCTCACCAGTGCATGGGATGCCAATAGCACTGAGATAGCCACGGTCAAGCTATTCTAAACCTCAGCTATATACTGACATCTGGTATATTCCCCCTGCAGCAGCCTCAGGGCTGTAATGCTTCACAAAGACTGCCACAAAAATCCTGGACTCCTCAACACCCTATGTTTGTGCTGTAAATGGCACACCATCTCTACTGTAACCATCTTTGCCTGCAGCAATCAAGACATAAATATGGGTCTGAATTTACAACAGATTCAAACCTGAAATGTAACATCATGTGTGCAAAGAAATACAGCTTTGCCAACTGCATTTGCACAATTGGAAGCACAGCAATGGCTTGCCATACACATTAGCAATAACTACATAAAGAAGCACAGAATGTGTTAAAAATAGCATTGCAATTTGGCCATGTGTGATGCTCAAAAATCTTGAGATGTATTCAGATGTTAAACTCTTATATGTTTTAAGATGTTGGTTATAATCACTGACTGTTGGAGGAAAATTGGTATGAATTGTGAGATAATGGCATGCTGGCAGTTAGACACCGGTAAGACTGAGTAGTACCACCTGGGAATTGAACAGAAGCGGGGAAAAAGGATGAATTGTTAAACTTTGCTGATTAACTGTTAATGCCACTGGAGAACTAGTTCATTAACATAGTAATATGAGGTACAGTCATTTAAGATCGACTGTAAACTTGCTTAAGAGATGCCTATATATCTGTGACTTTACCTAGTTGTTGAACTGAATTTCTATTTGCAATGCATTTCTTGTTTTTGTAAATACATCTCAGAGGAATGCAGTTGTATGACCCATGTAAGACATGATAGGATAGGTTGCATACATCCTTCATAACACATACTGTCATAAACACATAATTATGATATGTGAGATATCAAAAATTACAACAAAAAGATTGTGCACATCATACTTATGTATGTGCATTCAACATTAAATGTCACCAGTGTCATGTTTTGCATAATTTACACACATTATATTGAACTTCTATAGCAAGCAGTAATGGCATTTTTCTTGTAATAAACATAGTTATGAAAGCAATGGACATTTACTGTGACATTCTTGAGCAAAATGTAGTGACAAATAGCATTCTGACACCCTTTGTAAAAGTATCTGTCGACTGAATTCAAACCCTTCATCAGCTGTTTATGATCGATCCACTTACATCTTGGGCCAGATTCAATAAAGCCTATACAAAGTGGACATGATATGTATTCAATTACATTTTTATCACATTTTTTGTGCTTTCTAGTCACTCACAAGTATTACACTAAGTGTACATGTAGTTTACACTTTGTGGTAACCTTTATGAATCCCTGTCAATATTTAAAGCTGCAAGAATATCAATACAGAAAACTAAAATTAGGGGGAAGAAGGTGTGAGTTATATCTGTGTTGTCTGTTCACTCAGAATAGTGTACACTTAGTGTTCACTTAGTGTAGGTGTTATTCCCAGGGCTTGTGCCACAGTGAAAATTAGTTGCCAGGTTGAATTTATTCATTGAGAAATATCCAAAGTACTGACGGCCACATACCTCTGCAGACCTTGCACTACAAAAGGCAACTTAAATTAAAATGTTTCCCTTTTTTATTGGGCAGTGAACCATGGCTGCAAGCTGCCAAGCAGAGTGCAAATGCAAAAGGTATTAGAAAAACAATGAGACTGAGAAAAGCTGAAATTTAAACACTGGGTATATCTAGCAATGTCCACAGCAAGAAGTGCATTCAAATGACACATTCATCCTTCTCACATCTCCTTCCAACATCAGAAATGTAATTTGCAGTGTGCGTTATTAGACTTGTACTTAAAAATATATGAAAGTGGACAGACAACAGCTCACATGCTTTCAGCAATATTGAGAATAGTTGTTTTACACAACAAGATGATTGAAAACATGTGTAAATTTGTACACTGATGCCCCTCTGTACAATATCAATTAACTGGATTTGAACACTGCATCACTTGTGTTATTTCTCTCAATTTACTTCAATTATACCTTGCGCCACAGGGTTATCTGTCTGAGAGTTGGACTTTTCACTATGTACTATTTAGAGTGCTGATAGCCATTCACCGGTGCCAGGCTTGTTTGTGCTACAGAAGGAGACCAAAATTAAATGTTTCACTTTTTTCCTTAGGAAGTGTGCTGTGCTTTTGTGCTCTTAATGGAAAGCAAATGCAAAAGGTATTAGAAAAAAATGAATTGACAGAGTCAAAAAGCTGAAAGGAAAACATAACACAAGCATAGGATATACCTAACAACAACCAGAGTAAGAAGTGCATGACAGTGACAATGTCATCCTTCTCACATCTCCTTGAAACATCACCAATTTGATCTCTGGCACAAATTATCAGAACTGTAGTCAATGCCAAATACTGTGAAAGTGAACAGACAACTCACATGTTCTTAGCAATACTGAAAATAGTTGATTTTTCATCAACATAATCTCACAAAATATATATAGATATATACTCTGACTCCCCCCTCTGTAAAATTATCAGTTAACTGGATTAAAACCTTCCATCAGTAGTTATTTTTCTAAGTTCAATACATTTACACCTTGTGCCACAGAGAAAGCTACCCGACAGGTGCATTTTCTTTAATAAGTACTATCTGGAGTGCTGATGGCCATGCATCGGCACAAGCCTTTTTTGAGATACAGAAAGCAGCCCCCATTATTTTTTTTTTTACTTTTTCCTTAGGAAGTGACCAGATTATGCAATGCTAAATGGCACTCAAATGATGAAAAGAAAAAAAGAAAAATGAAAGTACTGAAATAGGGAAAACATTATAAAGCAAGTAGTTAAAATGTATACTTTTGATATTTCCTCAACTTTGTTGTGTTTAAACAGGAATATATTCTCATTAGATATCATTATGTTCAGCAAACAATACCATCTGTGGATTTGAACTCCAGGACACCAGAGCATTCAAAAGACACAGTTCAGATTCTTAGTATGTGTGTGTGTGGTGGCACATACTGTAAGACATAGTTTAGATTCTTGTCACTATGTGACACACACACTATGCTGTGAAGATAAAAAGATGATAGCTGTACTCAGTATGTCACATATTATTAATTGACATTATAGGTGGAAAAGCAGCAATTTCTGACCTTTGTCCTGAGTACTTTGCAGTAAGTTTTGTGGATGGCTGTAACATTGGCAAAACAGAAGATACATCTTTCCTCATACAATATAAAGGAAATTGTGAACACTGCACTTCTTTGCTTCTCTTTATTTTGTGAACATCATTCCCATATCTATGCTTCCCTAACAAGGCTACCATGTACTTTGCATTGCAGTTGATATATGCTTCAATGAATAATCTACTTTCTTAGAATTGCAGACACAATTATTTTCAAAGGCAGAAACTATGGTCAGAAACAATTCATGTAAATGTTAGGAATGTTGCTGTCCTAATTCAGTCAATGGTAGTCACAAAATTTTGTGTAAGTCTCTTCTGTTTGACACAACCTGATTGATACTGCAGTCAGACTAATCATCCACACTTCCATGCACTTAGCAGGTAACACTTCTCACTGCTTGTTCTTGCAGAGGTAGGATGTGAGCATGCAGTCATGCAGGTCCTACCACCATGTTTACATTCCCTACACTTAGTACAGATTGTGGAAATCAAGAATGCTAATGAGTTCATACCTCATATCCATATTCAGAGCACTGAATAGGCTAAATATGCAGCATATAAAGGTAATCTTGTAGCAAAGCAGATTATATCGCAGCAGGGCACACTGTTTGGATCCAGAAAACTCAATCCTGCTACTTACTGCTACTTGCTTTGCAAACTGTTTTCTACTTTTACATCTGACTTGTTGCAAAGGTAAGATGATGTTATGAACACATTTATGTATTTGAACCTTAGCTATGATTTGCATTTCACAATAGAAGCATTGCAGTACTGTCTGCATTATCCTCAATAGTTGTTGGCACAGGCATGCATACCACAGTTATTTCTTGACCATGCAGTATTTCTCTACATAATGACCACACTTTAATGATAATTTCAATCTTGAAAACTGACCAGTTTATTCTGAACACTAATGTATTAATTATTACCAAGGTCATGGATTCTTACATTAGTAGCTGTGACAATGTTGTTAAGGCTGTCTGATGTCTACCTGGCTGACCTTCACTGAAGTGCATATCTGACCAAAGTGTTCTAACCATTTTTCCTTGTCAGGTGTACATTACACTTTTTAATCCTGCAATATACAACAGATTAACAGAATATTTTGTCCTGCTTTAAATCTTTTACCCAAGTTCTTTCTTTGTTTTGTATTTGGGGGTAGGGGTGGTGAGGGAGACAGAAATCTGTTATTAAGTTTTGTTTACTCATATGAAGCCTTCCTTTTTTCGTGCATTTTGTGTATGATGGATTGATACATTCATATGAACAAACTGATGCATTTGAACCTTACTTATTGATTACATTTCACAATACAAATAATGCTGTACTGTCTGCTTTATTTTTTATTTGCGATTACCATGAGCATGAATGCCACAGTTGTTTTTCACTGTGTAGTATTTTTCTGCATAATAATGATGACAATATAATTGAAATTGAAAGCTGACCACTTTTTTAAGAAGACTGCTGTATTAATTATTTCCTAGGTCATGGGTTCTTGCATTAGTACCTTGACAATTTTGTTAAGGCTCTGATGTCTACCTGGCTGACTTCCATGAAAGTGCATATCAGACCAAAAAGTGTTAACCATTTTTCTTTGACATGTGTACATCTATTTTTTAGTATCGCATTGTAGTACAGAGTGAAACATTAGTCATGTTATGATTTTTTTTATCAAGCTCTTTCTTTGTCTTGCAGTTGGGGGACAGTATTAAGTTGTTTGTACTCATTGGTAGCCTCACTTTTTCATATATTTTGTGTATGATGGATGGATGGAGTCAGACATATATATATTTGTGTTTAACCGTCTTTTATCTTTCTACTTATGGATTTCTTCTTTACTATGTTTTCTCTCAAATAGGGCTATGGTGCTCAAAGCATCTGCACCCCATAAACACATGGAAGCGAAGATGATGTGCTCTTTCAAGTACTATGTTATCATGGATCATTCCAATTAGAGACAGGTGAGGGTGACAAGTCCTCCTGTGACGATATCAGAGAGCAGGTGGTGAATGACATTACTGTGGTGGGAGGCCATGAACTTACATATTTCAAAATAAGACATGGGGTCATTGATATGATTACAGTGGCCAGACATCATGCAGCTGCAACTGCCTATGAACGTATGGCTATAGGGGGGTGAACCTCCTACTGAGGCACCACTGACCAAAACAGAAGCATTTCTGTCCACTGTCAGAGATCCAGACAGCTCAGCACAGGATTCACACAGAATCCTTGATGTTGGGGCTGTTGTGGAAAACAAACCAATTGTGTCTACTGCAGAAATGCCAGGGATGTTACTTCAATAAATAATTGCCATTGCATACATATATGTATGTTATATATATATATATATATATATATATATATATATATATATACATACACACATACACAGACACACGTGCACACACACACACACACACACACACACACACGCACACACATAAACACGCACACACACACAAACACACACTATATATAAATATATATATATATATATATATATATATATATATATATATATATATATATACAGAGAAAGATGCATGGGGACAGAAGAGACACAGAGGACAGAAGAGACACAGATGGAAATGGAGTATGAGGAGGGGAATGGGTGGGTAGTCAAGAGAACAGCAACCTTATCAATAAGATGTGACTTATTCTGCAGCTATAAAGGCAATTGTCTTCTGTCTCTTCTATCACTTGCTGGGCAACACTTATTAGCCCTATTTCATCTCTAATTTTTATATATAGGGACATCTAGCTCTACCATTGCATGACCATCTGCACATGGTAAGCACACCTACTTCTTAATAATATTCTAAAGGTAGATGTATATGTAAATTAAGTTATTTGATTTCATTGCTTTAGCATGGTTTAAGTTGCAAGATAGGTTTCATATAACATTGGTTTGATTGCTGTTTATTCTCTTTTTTTGCTTTCTTTTTATCATAGATAGTCGTGTCACTTGCACTGTGGAACTCCTGCCACCTGATGTTAGAGTCTATCTGTAGGCTCTGATGATGATGGCAGTGATGAAGTAGCACAGTCTGTGGGAAGAGATGGTCAGTTTGACATTGAAGTTGTGACTCCAACATATCCTTTCACTATTTCAGATACAGTTAGTATGAATACACATACCCATGACATAGAGACTCAGACAGGGCAGGTTGAGGGTGACATAGTTGATTAGGGTATTGTGGTTACTGCAATTGCAAAACAAGTTGGTTCTCCTCATAACCATTGTGAAGGCGAGGTGTCACACAGGCAGGTTATTAGAAGTGCTCAGAGGAGGCCTGTTGTCCTTGCTGCTGCTGATGTTGGTGTGTCACTAGGTGTCACATGACATATGCATGGGGCCACAATGGAAGTACAGGCACATTCCACAAGGGTCTTTTAATGCGAGTACTAAACATTGCACATACTGGCATGCGGGAATTCCTGAATCATGTGGGTGACTCCTTGGACAGGATGAATGACACACTGGATCAGAAAGTGTTCGTAATGGAACATCTGCAGGGGATGATTGACATCCAAGTGACTGTAGAGTCAGTACATTGTCCAGTGTTAGCCAATGTGCCCATGCAAGATCCCACTTCTATACAGGTTCCAGACTTATCTTCTTAATAATGCAGATGTTCAAAGTCTCCTTGGCGGCTTGCCTGCATCTGATGCTAACTGAATACAACCATTATATGGTTAAGTAAATGCTGTGCATTTCATCATGCATCATTTTTAATATTTGTATATGCTAAGGCTGTTATTCTTTCTTTTAGGTATTCAGTGTCTGTGCTATCCTTTGCCTCTTAGCCAGAGCCATGGCATATTGTGCATGCCTACGTCTGCTGGCAGCATCTACAGCTGGTGGTTCTCCCTCAGACTCCCTATCTGTATCTGCTGGAGCTGGTAGCCCTGCCTGAGGTATTGGGAACTGTGATTCTGCCCTGCCTGTTCTTGCTAAAGCTGTCTCCTGAAAATTATATTGTGCAACATGTAACAGACTTTAAGTATTTTGGCAAATGTGGCTGGGTCATACTGTAGAGCACCTCCTAAGGTGGCGACACACTGGAACCATGATTGGAGCAAGCTAAATACACATCTTATGACATTTTTAGAGTGTGGGTATCATTGTAACCTTGCTCAGTGGGGTTGTGTTGGTTTCTTATGGGTGTCATAAGCCATGGTTCCAGGGCATAATTATCATTCCCCATGAGATGCCCTTGTGGAAAGTCACCCCTAGCAAAGCTTGAGTAAAACTCACAGGTGTGCCATATATGTGAGTTGTGACAACTGCCTACGTTACCTGCACAGAGTTTGTAGATGATCCCTTGGGCATTACAGACAACCTGACAGTTTATAAAGTGATATCCTTTTTGGTTGAAGTACTTCCATCACTGTTCACCAAGCAGGGCTTTTATTTCTGTGTGCGAGAAATCTATGGCCCCCAGAACTTCAAAGAAGTATGCTACTGCATAAAATTCCTGCATGGTTCTTGCTCTCTCTTGTGGGATAAGCTCCCTGGCATGTTGTAGGATTGCATTTAGAAACTGATATAATATTATGGAAGCTGAGGTCTGTGACACCCCTAATATATGCACTGTGGATCTCTGAAATGTACCTGTAGTTAATATACATAATGCTACACAACCTTTGTTTCCACTGGGATGGGTTCAACCCAATTTCCCTGGGGCCTCAGTTAAGGGAGGCAGACGTTGCATATTTCCCTTAGTGTCTCCCTGTCACTCTGCAATTTCTGTGTCATGAAGTCCATGCTAAATCAAAATGGGTCTAAACTCCCTTCTTCTTGGATGAGGTCTAGCAGCAGCAGCACCTTGAATTAAAGCCTATAATACATACAGGTTAATGATGGCAGAAGCAACTAACACCATTTTCCCTAAGTGTAATCATGGCTGTAATCTAAAGAGTTTTGGATTTCAGAGCAAATGGCTACACCGAGTGTACATGATTGCTTTATAGGTTCCTAAATAGCTCAATCATGTTAGACTGGTTAATTAACATGTAAATTAGCTGCTTATGCTATCATTAGCATACTCTGCCATTTACCTTTGTTTTCCTGCTGTACACTAAGTGTAGAGCTGTTTAATGAATTCCAGATAGCAAGCTATCATGTCTGTGGAGCACCTACAATTTAGTTGTACTTAGCTGCACTTAGTATAGATGTTAATGAATCTGGACCATAATATAGGAGTCAGAGATATCAACTCACAAAGAAATAGTACAGAGTTGTGCCATGTGCAATTCATAGCTAACAACAATCCAAAAGAAGCTGCAATAGCTTCACCAGCGCCAGGTATCTTAGGTTGCTCACAGTTTTTATTTTTTACTTATTTTATTTGAGTCAAAATCTAGTGGGATGTTTGAATTCTAGATAAACTGGCTTCTATCATCATGGAAATTTAACTCATGTATAATTTAATATGGCCTTGTGTAGTGATCTATCACCATCCATCACAAACGTCAGAAAAATCAGACAAAATTGCTAACCTTCCTGTGAAATTAAATTAAAGGCAGGAAGTCTTAAGTATAATTAAGTAGCTCCACTAACAGGGAGGCCAATCAGGAACCAGCTAGTGGTAGTGGGGCCTGAGGTGGCTATTAACTACCTTCCTACAAAGTCACTATTTGATCAACTTATTCATTCGCTATCAGCCTAATATGTATTCCTTCTCCTTATTACATCCTCTCGCTTTCACCTATCTCTCTCTCTTTTCACACCTCTTCACTACTTTTCTATCTTCCTTCCCTTATCTTTTCATCTAGCACTTTATTCAGCTTCTACCCTACTTTTACATACTTCCTGTCTTGTATTTCACAACACATATACTCCTACTGTTCTCTTTATCACTTGTTCCACAATTCTTATCAATTTATTTTTTCTGTCCTTTCCTTGTCCTTGCTTCACTCCATAGCATGCATGTTGTACATTCCTCTTCTCTACATAGGTTCCAGCCAGGAATGCAATATGTTTTGAAATCTACATATTCTCCATCCATGGTTACAGTTCAGCGCCTTCCACTATTTTTATTGTTTTGAATTACATATTGTGACAGAAACTAGAAACATGTTGATAAATGGAATGTCCATACTTGCCAGCCATGGCACACTTATATCCACGTATACTCAAGGTATCTAACTACCTATACCTGCTGAAGCCACTGACCACCACACCAGTGACCAATTCACACCAAACATGACTCCGCCCCTAATGGAAGAAAAACTTTCAGTAGATGTTTAGTCCTTTCCTCTGTAGTTGGCTATGTAGCAACCCAAATATATTCTCAAGTCATCAAAGTCACACGTGAAAATCTAGTTGCTGATGCTTTGGCACACTACTAAATTTCCTTTTTTTCCCTGAATTTGTTTATAGAAAGTTTCAATCAGTGCAATAACAAACTGCACCATATACACTGCAACAATTTGCACTTTCTGCTTATAATTCCTTTTATCACTGCCCACTCTGCACTTCTTCACCAACACTACCACACCAGATAAAGCCGCATTTAGGTTAACAGGCAAGCAGCTGCAATGTTGCTTCTAACTCCCCATATATTAAAGGAGTACCGCACCCACAGACTCAAAAAACATGTTTAAAACATCATGGCATGATGTTTCCTACACTTTAACAGCACTCTGGGATTATTTACAGGATTTTAAATATTTTTATATGTAATTACAGACTCTGACCACCTGGAGTACAGCATATTGACGTGGTTTGGATAAATCAGGTTGCCACTCAGTATCCCACAAGTCATTGTTTTGGTCACAAATGTTACATCATGCAGGCCTCCATTTGCCTAAAGCTCTTGTCATTTCATAGATGTTGCATGCGTACAAAGTTCTGAGTAAAACAGAACAGTGTAAGTAACATTCCCTGCTGCTGAATGACTACTTAAAACTGAAACAGTGCAAATGTCACAGAACACACACAAAGTGCTGTTTACTGCTGCCTTTTTTTCTAATTTAGTTTAAATGGCACTAATTTGTGAGACAATGAATTCCAGTCTTTTTACTTCTCCCCTCCCCCGCAACACCTAGCTTCCCTAGCTGTCAAAGTCCTGAGGGTAATTTGACTTGGTAATTTCATTGACTGGCAGATCTCAGCAGGGTGCTTGACTCATGTAATTCAATCTTTGCTCTAACATTTCTTTTGTTACAGGGGACATTTTTTTTGCTGCACTGTAGCTATGGCCTTACTTGACTGCATTAGCATCCAGTTTATGTAGCAACGTCTGTAAGATCTTGCACCAGGGAGTTAAATAAAAACTTTTAAAATATTAAACCAGTTTAGATCTTTATTAGTGTAAGTGTCTAAGGTATCACTTCATGCTTCCACCTTGCTAAAAATGATTTACATGTGCAAAGTGTGTTGGTATTCAGTGTTTGCCTACATACAGGGTTGCCACCTTTTAACAAGGGCAAAGTGGGACATGGGGGTGTGGTCAACAGGATAGGGGTGTGGCCAACATGACACTGGCCACACCCCCACCACGACATCTCCAGAGTTGTTAAAGGAGATGCAGTATTATAGAGGAATGGAGCAAAAAAGAGTTTACAAACAGTTTGAAGAAGGTCAAATAGTAAATGAGGTAATATAGGGGGCATTTTGGCCATTGAAGACTAACATTAACACAGCTTGTAGAAAATGAAATGCATTATTTTTACCACTGAACATGCCCACCACACCCCACAAGACAAAAAAGTTAACCATATTCACTGAACCAAAAAACAGTAAAATGAATGAGAATGCACAGTGGATACCATAGACCTAATTTAGCTTTTGACCACAGCAGTTAAGAAATGTATGGCACTAATTTACACAGCGCAATGATCTATTAATAAACATGCCCAACAGCAGCACTGGTCATAATCTGATTATAATGAAAACAGTAAATAAGTATGTTGAAGACATCACTAAAACACAAAATAAAAACTTTGCTACTTAGGCGAAACTACCCTGTAACATGGTTTAGCACAATCTCAAATACATTGCATTAACTTCAGAGCATCCATCCACAAAAAAAAAATAAATGGGAAAAAGTCCAAACATTTTAACTTTTAAAAATACTTCTTGCAAGAGAAGTAACAAACTACAATGTACAGCAGACTCCATGGGCTCCTTTTACTTCAAAACATAGCAATTAATCCAGCACAGCAATGCAATAAACAGGCCCAAGTAAAAGTAACACACCCATATTCACATTACAAGCAAAACAGTACATTTTAACCTTATTAAAATGCATAATAAATTAAATGCACACATTTACAAGTATAAATGAAAACAATCTTGAAACAGCTTTGGCAAATTGGCAACGTGTACCTACTAGAATAATAAATGAATTACATTAACTGTTAACCTTCCCCCTCAAAAGGTAGACTTGTACCACATAGACATGGACTTGCAGGAACAGGACAAATTACCTAAACAGTATATCGTAACTTCCTGAAAACAGCATTATAGTGCATATTTCCATACAAAAAAAGTACAAACTATGCTCAAACAATTCCTATATGCATACAGACAATACCCAGAAAAAGCTACGACAATAGAAATGCATCACACTAAGTTTATATTTCACTGCCCCCCAACAGAAACAAACAACTTCTATACACAGTTCAGCCTTTTAAAAGTAATGCTTCCAAATCATACCCCAAGCATAATAACAATTACATATACATTCAGGTTTTATATCTTTAAAAACTACTACTCAAAAATATCAAACTAACTACTACAGATTTAAATATTGCGTACTGCACCCACCATCTGCCTTTAAACATTAAAAAAATTAAACCACAATATATTCCCATTTTAAACTAGTGCAAAAGTCTCAAAATAACCACTGCACAGATTTAAATACTACATACTACATCCCCATCTACCTCTAAACATTAAAAACTTAAATAAAGCACACTATTCCCATTTTAAATAACTAAAGCCACAAAATGCAATTATCTACTTACCACTCACAGTTATTGCTGGGCTGGCTGGCTCCCTTGCTGGCTTCTTTCCTGGCTGGGCTGGCTCCTTTGCTGGCTGGGCTGGCTGGGCTGGCTCCCTTGCTGGCTGGGCTGGCTGGCTGGGCTGGCTCCCCTGCTGGCTGGGCTGGCTGGCTGGCTGGGCTGGCTCCCTTGCTGGCTGGGCTGGCTGGCTGGGCTGGCTGGCTGGGCTGGCTCCCTTGCTGGCTGGGCTGGCTGGGCTGGCTCCCTTGCTGGCTGGGCTGGCTGGCTGGGCTGGCTCCCTTGCTGGCTTGGCTGGCTGGCTGGCTGGGCTGGCTCCCTTGCTGGCTTGGCTGGCTGGCTGGGCTGGCTTCAATGCCGGCTTCAATGCTGGTGAAAAAAATCAGATCTTTTGTCGCAGCTGCTATAGAGCTTAGTGCTCTACAGCTGCGACCTTTATGGGGCTCTTCAGAAGAAGTTCCCGCCCCCTACAATGGCTGCAGCCAATTACTGTGCTGCATTACCACCCGGACCTAGCAGAGAATCCCTCTAACTGCAGGTCCGGGTGGTGACGTAGCCGCATTGCCATGGAAAAACCGGAAGTATTTTTGGCTTTTCCACTGCAATTTTACAATGCGAAGCGCTACAAGCGCAAAGGGGAAAAATGGGACTTTTAAAGTCCCACGCTTGGTGAGCGCGGGAAGCGGGATGAGAGCACTCAAACCGTGAGTGTCCCGCTGACAATGGGACGGGTGGCAACCATACCTACATATTTTTTTAATGCACTGGTTGGTTTGCAAAAAAACCTTTTGCAGTGTCCCTGGATTTGTCTTTGTACATACAAACATTGCTATATTTTCCCCTTCTTTTTTTGTGTCCAGAAATCACTTCTCACAAACTAATATTTTTTTTAATAAAGGACATCAAGGTTAATTTACCTTGAATCAGATAATGGATGACACTGCAAAGAATCACTGTTGAAATATTTGTGCTTGGACTAAATCCCTTAGTAAATATTTGCCAGACTACAGTTGAATTGGTGCTATGGCTTTAATTATCCACCATTACATACCAGTTTTGCAGTGTAGTAACCACCTGCCTTGCCCATATACCTTTAGCCATGAATATGCAGCTACTCCTGTTCATGTATGTGAATTCATCTTCAGACTTACTGTGTGGAAGCTACACTGAATTCTAGGTGCTTGTTCAGGTTTCACATGGGGCTTGCTTAAAGCTACTCTCAGGTTAAGCCACTATCAATATGTTGCACTGCCACCTCTGATACGAGAGTAATTTTTAATAAGTTTATTCCCGCACTGCACACTAGCGGTATCTGGTGCAAATACAAGAGAGGTATGCAAGTGATACACCACCTAAGTATCATTTGTCATGCAGAATATACAAGTAATACATACCAAATTTCTGTGTTTCAAAACATTGCTGTTACTACACTACTACTGAATAAAATGAACATATTGAAATGTAACATACCAAAAGGGGCGTTGTACTCTATAATGGATCTAATATGTTCATAGGTTCATACTAGGCTATCTGCCCTAGGGCATTTATAAGCCTAGCCAGAGTTGTGTGGCTTTCACCACCCTTTAGGTTGAAGAATACTATTTATTTATTTATTTTATTTTATTTTACATTTGTTGACCGGGATAGTCCGACTGGACACATGTCCATTTTCAGCGGAGGCCCGGGGAGAAAAGCTCCAATAGGACAAAGTAGGTTACAACAATTTTTGACAGATAACATACGATTGTAGTTATACATTTAATACACAGATGAGAAAAAAAGTTACACTAGTATGTACAATAACTATTGTAAAAAAGAAACAAAACCTTCATATAATTGGTTTCAGGTAGAGAGTAGATGGCTTAATGCCTAGGTGGAAAGTAAGATTACTGAGGAAATGGAGGGGGAAATATGGATTAGTCTGGATTAGAACATTGGTAAAGCCAGTGGGATTTGAAGTGGTGGGAGAGGCCTTTCTTGAATGTATTTAGGGAGGTGGAATTGGTGAGACTAGGTGGAAGAGAATTCCATATTTTGCCCACTGTGTTGGAAAACAAAGAGTCACCTCCTGAGTTACAGGATTTGAGCGTCTGTGCAAGTAACCTGTGTGATGATCTTAGTCTATTTAGATTTGTGTAAGGGGTAATTAATCTACTCAGACCAGGAATGTTGTCAGGTTGAGAGAGTATTTTGTAAGCAACTATAAGTTGCTTCTGTAGGAGTAGGTTTGGTAGTTCTATCCAGCCTAGGTTCTGAAGATTAGTACAGTGATGGGTTTTGTAGGGCAAGCCAGTAGCAAATCTAGCAATATGATTATAACAAGAGAGTTTAGATAGATCCGATTTGTTGGGGTTTGTAAGTATGGGGGAGGCATACAAGAGGGTGGATAGGAGGTGGGTGCGAGCAATAGCCACTTTTGCCATGGGAGTCAGAAAGGGTTTTATTCTATAGAGGGACCCCAGTTTCTTATTAACAGTTTTGATAGTTTGGCTGATGTGTACATCAAATCTGAGTTTGTTGTTGATGGTAACTCCTAGTAGCTTGGTGTGGGGGTCGGGGGAGATGATGGTTCCATTGTTGGATTGTACACAAAAGGGAAAGGTTGGTGTTTTATGGGTAGGATGTTAGAGGAGCATTTTAGTTTTTTTTTGGTTAAGGATAAGTTGGCGTTCCGATAACCATTTCTCAACTGCAGTGAAACAGTCTTGAGTTTTGGATAGAATAGTTGGGGATATATCTGAGCAAATTAATGTCGAGTCATCAGCGTATTGAATACATGTGGACTCTGGAATGACTTTGTTAAGATCATTAATAAAGATGGAAAATAGAAGAGGGCCAAGTATGGAACCTTGGGGGACCCCTATGGTGTTGGGTAGGAGGTTTGAGAGCTTATTATGCCAGAGCACAGCTTGTTGCCTATCAGAAAGATAGGCATGAAACCATTCGAGGGTTTTGTTACCTAGGTAGAGAGTTTTAAGGGTTTCATGCAGGAGTTTGTGGTTGACCATGTCAAAAGCTTTTGATAGGTCCAAGAAGAGAGCTGAAGATATTTTTTTGTCGTTCCGGTTAAGATTGATAGTGTTTGTGAATGAGAGGAGAGCAGTAGTAGTACTATGTTTGGGTCTGAAGCCGTGTTGTGAGTTGGTTAGCAGATTGTTCTGAGTTAGGTAATGGATGAGTTGTTTGTGAATACATTTTTCCATGATTTTTGCCCGTGGTGACAAAATGGCTATTGGCCTGTAATTTGAAAGGTCAGTGGATGGGCCGCCTTTGTGGAGAGGGATGACATGGGAGATTTTCCATATGGAGGGGATTGTGGATTTGATTATGGTGCGATTAATTAAGATTGAGATGGGATAGGCTATGATATCTGCAGCTTTTTGTAGAAAGTCAGCTGGAAGTAGGTCTGCGGCGAGGGTGGTTGGCTTTAATTTCTTTAGTAAGGATCGAATGTATGAATAACGGCGTGGTCTTCAGGATGGGACCTGTGGTTGGGGAGCAGGGGGCTGATTGCTGGAAGTTGATACGGTCTAGGGGTGACTTGGTAGCACGCCATTTATTCCATGCTTTATTTCTGGATTTAATTTTGGATGTGGAGTTTTTTGATAGCCATGGTGCTATTAGAGCTTTTGTTTTGAATGAGCGTTTGGGGGCATGTGAGTCAAGTATGTTTAGAAATGTGGAGTTGAAATTTGTTACTGCCTCTTCTAGTGGGAGGTGTTTAAGGATTGACCAGTTACAGAACTGCAGCTTATTTTGGAATCTAGTGAGGTCAAAATGTTTAGTGCTCCTAACAGTCCTGAGCACTATACCCATTAGTTTGCCGTGCCTCTGTCCAGCAGTGATACAGAGATGATTCCTGGGGTAAACCTATGATCTCCCATCCACTGGTCAAGATTCCTCTTGAACAGAGCCAGCGAGGTGCTCTGTCTCACATGGACCGGGATTCTGTTCCACAGCATAGGGAGTCTCTGGGTGATGAATCTGTCCCTCCAGCACGTCCTATTTATATCCGTGTTGAGGTTTAAGTCTCTTGCTCTTGTGGCTCTGGTGGATTTGGATTTTTTGAGGTGGAGCATGTCCATTAATTCCGGGTTGGACATGGCCTTGTATGTCAGGCACAGGTCACCTCTGAGCAGACGGTATGCGACTGAATAGAGCTGGAGTTTCTTCAGTCGGGCAGCATATGACATATTTTGAGCCCCTTTATCCTTTTGGTGAGGAACTTTTGGGGTCTTTCCAATTGCTGCAGGTATTGGGTAAGATACATTCGAATGGGGCATTGTACTCAATCATTGGTCTGATAAGTGAAGAGTACAGGGGAACAATGACCTCCCTTGATCTGGATGTGAATCCCTTCATAATCTGGTGGGCAATGTAGAAGGTCCTCCTAACCACTTTGGCAATGTGAGTGTCAAAAGAAAGGTTACTGTCAACTTGGGTCCCCAGGTCCCTGATAACCTCTTCTGTGCTTAATGGATTGCCACCTATGTGGTAACTTGGGGTTACCTTGTTTTTACCAAAGGGTATGACTATACATTTTTTGGCGTTTAGCTTAAGGCCGTGGCTCTGGCACCAGTTATCCGTTTCTATGAGACCTCTCTGAAGGATATCCGTGTCTGATGGATTTTCAACTATGGTGCCCAGTTTGCAGTCATCTGCAAACTTTGTCAGCCACAATCCTCCTATGTTTGCCTGCACTTCTGAAAATTAGATGCCGAACAAGAGGGGGCCCAGGACTGAGCCCTGTGGGACACCGCTTGTGACCGGCTTGGAGTCTGACATGGCACTAGCAACTCTAACCCTGTGGGTTCTGTCCTTGAGCCAGTTTGCAACCCATCTTGTGACATATGGGTTTACATTTAAGCTGGTGAACTTTTCTATGATACCCAAGTGGGGTATTGTGTCGAAAGCTTTTGCAAGGTCAAGGTAGGCTGTGTGAACTGCCTTACCCTCATCAATGGCCTTGGTGACAGTTTCAAAAAAGTCAACCAAGTTCAAGAGGCATGATCTGCCCTTGACAAAGCCGAATTGGGTAGGATCCAATGTCTGTAGGTCCCCTATGTCTTTATTTATGAGTTCCATTATGATCCTCTCCATAGCTTTGCAGACCAGGCTTGTTAAGCTTATGGGGCGGTAATTACCAGGGTCCGTAGAAGCACCGCCTTTGTGGAGTGGGACCACAGTTGCCATACGCCACTCTTTGGGTACATATCCTGTGGTAAGGCTAAGATTAAACAGCAGCCTTATGTGTGGGTTTAGTTCCTCATTGAGTTCGTGTAGCACACAGCCGGGGACACCATCCGGTCCCATTGATGCTGTGTTTTTAGCTTTAGAGAGAGCAGCTCTCACCAGGGCATTTGAGTTGATTGGGAGGCTACACTCTGCTGGGATAGATATTCCTCCTTTTGGGGGGGAGGGAGGGGAGAAATTTGCACTGAACCTGTCTGCCAGTATGTTTGCAATTGAGTCGTGAGTAGTGGGAAACAATGACCTCTTTTTCAGGATGAGAAACCTTTTGTGATGGTGTGCCACGTAGAAGGATTTCCTGACCACAACAGACCCTGTGAACTACCACCCCATTAGCCTGATGAGCCTAGTCTGCAAGGCCATGGAACGGATCATCATGGAACTCATAAACAAAGACATAGGAGATCTCCAAACTCTGAACACCACACAGTTTGGGTTTGTAAAAGGCAGATCATGTCTTCTAAACCTGACAGACTTCTTTGAAGTAGTCACCAAAGCCATAGATGAGGGTAAGGTGGTTCACACAGCCTACCTAGATCCAGCCAAGGTGTTCAACACCATCCCCCACTGTGGAATTATAGATAAGCTCACTAAACTAGGTATACATGCCTATTACTGACAGAACCCACACTGTGAAAGTAGCAGACTCCAAATCAGACTTCAGACCAGTGACAAGTGGAGTATCACAGGGTTCAGTCATGGGTCCTCTTCTGTTTGGTATCTACTTCTCTGAAGTACAGGCTAACACAGAAGGTCTTTGGAAATGACTACACATGGTAACGCCTTGCTGTGTCTAATTATGGTGGCTGCCAAAAAACCAATTACTAGAAAATGGAAATCAAAATCAAAACCAACTACACTACAAGCAGTGAATATAGTAAAGATAAAACTGAAATTGAGATCTTTAGAAAAAGAGTAAGAGCCAACTACATAGGAAAACAATGGGAATTGTAAGAACACATTACAGGTTGAAAATCAGCAAGACTTAAGTGAGCTATGTAACGTCTAACTGAATTTAATTAGGTATATATGTGATGCATAATGTTTGCAAATGTGAGTGTGTTGGCGTAGTCTGTTTTCATTTAGACAACATTATGAATCGCCAAGGTTGTGAGATGTATCTTGGAAAAAAAAAAAAAGGCCAGGAATATGCCATCACGTTCCCCAAAACTACTAGTATACCAAAATTGAAATCAGGCAAATTTACTTCTATGCACTTATCACAGAGCAGCTCTCAATTAATTAAAATGATCTACATTACATGCATGTAAGCTTTGGTTGCAACGTCCGTCATGACACAGCTAGATGACAACTACATAAATGCCATAACCCCAGCAGGAAGCAAAATTACCACCCACTTAAAAACATTAGCTCCAGCAGATCTCATGATACAGCTTTATGTAACTTCATACAAAAATAAAAAAAGTGAATAAGCTACTGCCTACAACACCAGAATCCAAAGACAACATGCTCCAAATACAGCCAGATAATTTAACTAATTAATATCCCATTTCTTACACAATCTACTGCCTTAAATCAGCCCTTAAATAAGCACTGGTAACCCTGCATGGTTAGACATTCCTTTATTTAACTTACCACAAAAACTTTCCAACACAATATTTTACTTTTCTTCCCTTAATGACAGCATACCTTTACTACATCCGTCATGCAAGTCCCTTCATTTTTTTTCATCAATTTCCTTTACTCTAAATCAGCATTGTAACCTCATCACCAGCACCACCTTTCCATTGTTCTCACATCTTTTAAAATTCTACAATCAAATCTATGGGATTTTCTGGTATACTAAAATATATGTATATATTTAGTTACTTTTAATATTTAGTTTATAGTGGATTACAAGAGTAATAAAATGGCAGGAAGGGTGAAAAAGGCATGCATAAAATTTCCCTAGTCACAGGCCAAATAGAACATCCTAAACCTTAGCCCACAATTTCTTCACTGGGCACGGTTCACAGCTAAGCTAACAGGTTCTACTGTCCACAAAAAATTTCTATGGAAAAACAAATATGCAATGTGCAGCGAGTCATAATTTCACTTTTTAAACACCAGTGCATCTACCAAAACTTCTGCTTACCTGAAAAGTGTACACTTCAAATCTACAACAAATCAGTTTCCTACACAACTAACAAACTGATATTTAAAGAGGCTTTGAGATAAATGCTAACACTTTCCACTGGACTCAACCTGGGGCTGGCTGTGCAACTAGGTATCCAGATCTCAGCATATCTCTGCATCGGTCCAAAAGGGGCGGTTCATTTATGACCTATCTATTCCACTCTCCCTTCTGCAGAACTAATGTTATCCCCAGAAGGTGGGCATGCAATGGAGATGTGCAGTGTATCACCCCACCTCCAGCTCAGCCATGTCTCTACTATACTGTAGAGCTCTAAATCAGAAAATATTAAACACGGTAAGTGACCTCATTAGCACTTCAAGATAAATCTTGATGATTGGATGGGAGATTCACTCTGGGGATCACTTCTGTGGCTCTGCTAGTCAGTGGCACATGAAAATAATTTTCTTGGGTGGCGAAAGCCAGGGTACCTTTTGGCTAGGTACTGGGCCAATAGCCTAGTACTTACCTATGAATCTATGAAAAAAGTAGACAAGCAGAGATAGGTGGGCCTTAATAGAAGCACCTGCCAAACCAGCATTGAGCGTTTCACCCAAATAAAGAAAACCAAAGAAGCATCGAGAGCAAGTGGGTCTAGGTTCAGAGAGACAGCAGAAAGAAAAACTCCTCCATTTGGATAAGTAGGATTTCCTAGTCATATGTTTCCCAGCCACCTGCAGAACTTGCAGCATGTCCTCAAAGAAATTGTGTCAATGGTGAATCAAAATCCTATCATCCACAATGTCATTTCAAGTGTGGATAAGTGGGATGGATAAAAGTTCCCTTGTCTTGTGTGATTAGATCCACCCTGTGAGGTAACTTGTGCTGATTACTCTGGGCTGGATGCAGATGAGGAAACCAGTGCTGTTGCCGGCAAAGGGGAGTCACAAACAAGATTTTTGGGAGCATCCTGTATAATTTTTAAAAGGTATTTTGGAAATAGAGGAAGGGGAGTGAATGCATAAAGAAACACCCGCTTCCAAAAGAATGAGATGGTGTCCACCTTCTGTACCAGGAGACCTACGACTCCAGCAGAAAACAGAAGCTGTGTGCTGTGAGGGGAGGCAAAAACTGTCTGAAGAGTCACTTGACAAAGATGCACAGAAAGGGCACATGTAAATCCCCTCTAAAGGAACTATAGACAATGTATGCCAGTGGAGCAGGGTAGGAAGTTGAAGAATGAGGGGGGGGGTGGCTTGCAATGACTCCAAGCAGAGAAAAAACACAACCTGGCTTGTGCATTGATCTAAGTGATAACGACTTCTACTGAAGTGAGTAACACAGTGACAGCAGCTGTGACTTTTCCCAGAAAAGTGATAATGAGCAACTGCTATATATTATAACTACAAGTATTGCTAATTTGATAATGATCTTCCTTTCATTACTGCAAAGGTATGCATGCTCAGATACAGGTGATAATTACTGCACATAACGTGTTGATTAGGCATCCATTATATTACATTATGCAGTTGTTCTGTAACACAGACTCATTCAGTAAGGAGAAGATGTGAGTAACTCAGTCAAAAAACAGTTGGCTTGAAACAGACTAATGAACAACTGCACCAGCAGAGTCTTGCCATTATCTATAATTCTAAAACAGAATTTTAAGTCACCTATAGAAAACTGACACTCATCTATAATCCTGCTGGTACCAACTACAAAAAGTAAGAATCTTAAAAACCAGTATTAATTTAATTAAAAAAATGCTGCACTAACAGTTTGTCTGACCTGTGAGTTCCACAACTAAGCAGAATTCTGTTGAAAGCAACACACACATTGTTTCATAAAACAGCATACCCCCCCCCCCCCAAAACCATTAAGCCAGGCCTTGTACATTCAGATAAATACATACATTGAAATGCATAAGACAATGAACATTTTAAATGCCAAGATATTAAATTCAATGAAAGTCAGTACCAAGCCAGAAACCAATGTACTTAGCACCTCATCAAGTTGCAGATGACCATTTGCACCTCTGCTGGCACCCATTGTTAAATCCATCATTTCCAAAAGCCAAGGCTGACCTGCAGCAATTTTAACATGTACACCAACTGACTCAAGCTTCCCTTACCACAAATTGAAATTATGTAACATTTTTTATATAAGTAGTCCAATGTTTTAGTTAATGTAACAAGCTTCAAGAAAATGAATTTTGCAGTGGAGATTGACATCTGCAGAAGAGAATAAAGTTATGATACAGTTGTAAGAGCCATATTTATAAGCTTGTAACACACTTAGAATAGATGAGATTATATCTCCTATGGCTGAGTGCTAAAGTTAGTGACTATGATATTCACTGTTCTGGGTTCAAGACCTGCCAGGGATGATTATTTTGGGTGGCACAGTGGTGCAGTGGTTAACATTGTCACCTCACAGCAAGAGGTTCTCCGGTTCGATTCTCGGCTGGGGTGCCTTCTGTGTGGAGTTTGCATGTTCTCCCTGTGTTTGCGTGGGTTTCCTCCGGGTACTCCGGTTTCCTCCCACATTCCAAAGACATGCATCTGGAGCGTTTCTCCCCGGGCCTCTGCTGAAAACAGGCTATGTGGAACCTACTCGGACATTCCCGGTCAACAAATGTTAAATAAATATGTGAAAACATAAATTCTGTGAAACTCAGGGGAACCACAAAGAGCTGCCCAAGAGAATTGAGAAACAGAGGTTGGCATGAGAGGACACACATTCATTGTAATGCCATGCTTTATAAAGGTGGACAACAGTAACTGGTGTTGATAATGGTGGACCTGAATGCACATAGGACACAATTTTGGATATGAGAACTGCCCGGGTCCACATGTGTGGGGATGTAGAAATACAGTCAGAGAGGCCTCTGTCTGTCAGCTGTCTTGATAGTAGCCAACACATGGTTCACAATGTGATATTGTCACAAGATTGCATAGAACAGTGGCTAATGTATAACTAGGGTAGACTTGTGGAAAGGAGAATGGGGTAGAATCAGTCACTAAATTCATCCCCAGTGACAGTATGCCCACAGTAAAAAACACTGGTTGCCACAATCAGATGCAAGCAGTGGTCATAGAAAACTTCAAAGTAGAGACCAGGCTGAAGACCTAGAAGACGGCTGGAGAGAAAGCACATTTCTAGGAATTGCTTAGGGATCTAGCACCTCAAGAAGAGGAGATATGTGATGAAATGCATCATTCCCCTTTGGCACAATGTCCGTTCACACCAAATGAAAAAGTATTGAGGGACCTGGGATCACAGGTTGACTGCAACCTTTACTTCGACCACCACATGTCTACCATTGTAAGGGAAGCTTTCCACATAGCTCACTTGATTAGTGAAGTCATCCCTTCAAAAGCAAAAGTTATAACCCCCGCCACCCCCAGTACTCAGCACTTATCTGGCCCATAATTGAGTATAATGCCCAATTTGGTATGTACCGTACTAAGCACCTGAAGACATTCGAGAGACCTCAGAGTTTTCTAACAAAGAAGATAAAGGGCCTCCAGCATGTGCCTTACATGGACTGACTGAAATCCCTGTGCTATACTTCGTATTGTATAGACTTCTTAGGGGAGCCTTATGCCTGGCTTGCAAAGCAGCCCAAGACCCATATCTAATGAACTTACTGCATGTTCAAACGGGTCAAGGACTACCCATTCCAGGAAGTTATTTATAGCCTGTGAGATGAGATTTTCTAGTACTAGGCCTTCTTGCATCTAAAATGATATCCATCACAGGTTTGCTGAGGGATGGTAAATGAGAGATTAAGTAATTAGCCAGGCTGCAATGTTCAGTGTTGGAAGCTGAGGGTGCAGAAAATCTGGTTTTCCTGCTGAGACTGCATGGAAGGAGTGTGAGGCAGGTGCCATGGAGATAATTGTGACACTATGCAGGAGGGGGAACCAGTGTTGGTGCAGCCATTCTGGAGCAATCAAAATCATCCTTGGTTTGTACTGTTTGAATTTTAATAGTACTTTGGAGAGCAGAGGCAGAGGGGGGAAGGCATAGACTGATGCTGAAGGACAGAGCATACACTTTCCATGCTTGTTTGTGGCGAGTCCTTGTCCAAATATTGTCCACTTGGTAGTTCTGGGGAGAGGCAAACAGGTCTATATCTGGGCTGCTCCATTTGCTTGTCAACATGTTGAAAATCCTTGGTTCCAGTTTCCACTCATGTGGGTCCATGAGGTTTCTGGTTAGTCCGTCTGCCAGTGTATTTAATTTTCCTGGCAGGAATTGAGCTTGTAGGTGCACTTGGTAGCTCAAGGCTGTGTTCCACAATGCCATGGCTAGTCTGCAGAGGGGGTAAGAATGTCTACGCCCATGCTTGTTTATGTACCACATAACAGTGGTGGTGTTCGTCTTTACCATTAGTTGTCCTGGAAGAATGTGGTCCTTGAAGGTTGTCAGAGCATTCTGTACAGCTAACATTTTTTTTTTGCTTCATCTGCAGGTGCATTTGACTTGGGTTCCATTTGCCCTGAATGCACTTCCCTGCCAGGTGAGCCCACCATGCATAGTCTTCTATAACATTCCCACCCACCCCACTGCTAAAGCTGCTGTCTACACCTGACTACTAGTTCCACATAAACAGAAATAGTTCTGGAGGACAGTCATTATCCCACCAAATATAATGGAAGTTAAACACCTTACGACAGAGGGGCTTGTGCAACAAGACAAGAAAAATTACTTGGTTTTAAAAGCACCAATTTTGTTCAACACAATTAACCAACCAAACATCTCAGTGTACTGTCAGGAAGCACTAACCTGCACAAGCCTAATGACCCCTGCAGGAAATAACCACTACAAATTCTCCAATACCTAAAGTCCACATCTGTTCAATATCCCCTACTATTACCCAATAAATTTGGTACAAGTTTTACCCCCACAGTGCAACTACCCCACAGCCCTAGCCAGACAACTTACCAGACAAAGTCATTGTTACAGTTCCAGCATCCTCTCAATTACTATGGGACAGGTCATCTCAGCCATCTCACCCCCCCCCCCCCAATAACATACACCAGACCACATTTTAGATCACATAGGTTGGCCAACTACTACTACACAGGTTACATTCCCAAACCTTAGAAAACAGCTACTGTAATGCCATTACACAAAGGTTACCCCATCCATAGACTCTGGTAACTAAAAGGTCTATTTGTCTCATTACATAAAGCTACAGAACAAAGCTCAGACCTCATTAGTGCACTGGACCCTCAATTTACTTTAGGCTCTGCCTCTTAAACCTTGTTATGGCCACCTAAGCATGGACAGCTGTTATGCCGTGTACCATTTATGGACCTAAAAGCCAAACACTACTGCACAGTAGCTATTTAACCAGTGGTTAAGACTCATACATGGCATTTCTGAAAGTTGCCAGCACCATACAGGATTACTGTGTTGGGGCCCTTTGCCACAAGGCATCCTATTTTCAAATCTTCACACAAACACTCCTGACCTATACTAAATTCACAGAAAACCAAGTTGCGAGATTGTTCCTCAGTTCAACTGCTCCAATATGGATTAGAGTATTAACAAGGGTGCAACAACAGTCTCAAAAGTGAAAAAATGTACAGTAATACTGTAATTTCTGTGAATAAGACACTTTCACGTAGGCAACTGGCAACAGAAGTGCTTACCTTTTAGACATCATATCTGCAGAGTAGCTCAGAAATAGGGCCTCGTTCTCAAAAAGCATCTCCTTCATGAGCATCAAAAGAACCTCATCTTACAAACCTGAAATAAAGGACTACATTTGGCACACGATTTCTTGAAGCTGTTTATTGATCAGTACTATGCTAACTGTCCTTATGGACTATTTTAAACTTAGCCAATTACCCCATGTGAGAATCAAACCCTGTACCTTGGATCTGTAAGGTAAACACCTTAACCATTATGCCAATCTCCCACCTGGAAGGGATTTGGGATCTTCTGCAGTTTAAGACCCTCAACATCCAAACAGTCTAGCAGCACTCTCCCTGCACCCCCTATCTACAGTGGAAAGACATGTCTAGCCTCTTAAACCACAAAAGAACTAAACCTATTTGTTTGCATTACAAAATGATTCCCCATGCCAGTCTACAGTGGAGACATATCTAGCCTCAAACCACAAAATAACTAATCCTGACCTATTCTTTTGCAGTACAAAATGGTTCCCCATGCCCAGCTAAATTTAAATACATTTACAGGCTAAGCTTATAATGGTCTGGTACAATGCCTACAACAAACAGAAGAGACCCAATAGGGATCTTTACTACCTGGACATAACTCACAAACTACACTCACAATTACATAACCTAGGAACTATGATATTAACAGGTAGCATACTTGCCTTTGGTGAGGAAGGCCATAAGGCTACAGATTCTGTCCCAGCTAACTGGATCACTGACCATGCGGTACAACATTACTGGGTGCTGCACTTTGTGAAAAAGACATACTTTGGATGATACATTAAAACAGATGTCCCATCTCCTACAGTTGGTGGATATAAAACATCCCATGGCACCCAAAAAAGTAGGGGAAGCTCCTTGATGCCCTAGCCAAATTCCATTAGTAGTAAAGATACCACTTCTGGACTTCCATGAGAAGAGTCCACTAGCATAGGGGGACTAAACTGATCAAAGAATAAAGATTACATTTATTAAATAAAGGCCACAACTTTTTCAGTCCTCACAGCTCTTGTGCATTACCAATGTTAAGATTTTCGCAGCACTATGCTGCATTTTTGCAGCAACATTATGGTGTGTTACACCAATGGCTTTTTTCTCATAAGCTTGAGTTGTGGCTAAAAATGGTCACTGAGGAGTCCAAACATTAAACACACTGCCACTTTCATTACTACAACCAAGTCCTCTTGGAGGCATTTTAGGCAGCACTTGGGTCATAGCTGGCTGAAATTTGGGCCTTTATTATTTATTAAAGTTGCCTGATTACTAAACAAAGAAACAGACAGGAGAATAGACAATATGCGGTCCATAAGCCCCCCAGTTTCATGCTAAAATGCACTCGTTATATACTATCCACTTATTTGTAAGTGATGCATTTAACAAAAGAGCAAAAGACAATGATCAATTAAATACACCCTTAAATCAAGCATCACTGCAAAACAGGTTGATAACCAAATCATCGAAAGACGCTGTGGTCCTTTTTCCAGTATTACCATCATAAACATAATAATTCCAGCTTAAACATTTGTCTTCTTCGTTTTAACATTAAACTAACCGGGGGGAAAAGCAGGACAAGTTGTGTAACTAGTGACCCAGAGCACTCACCGGTAGTTTGTTTGGAAATTTAGATCGAATAGTAGCGACTTCCTGTTTTCTTGTGGCTAAAAGAATTCAAAAGGATAATGGACTGCGTAAAAAATGTGTACAACAAAAAACACAAACATACAGCCCTCCTTATGCCATACAAGCAATCCCGTAACCCCCAACTCTTAAAAGTTTCCAAAAAAAAAAAGAAATACCTAGACCTAACCTAAGGGAAAGAAATACCTAGACTTTTCCGCAGTTTAAAGGGTCTGCAATCCTGAATCCGCTCAGCTGGTGGCATCGCTAACACAAGCTTGCAACTAACACCAACCCTTAACCTTTAAAGTGAATGTTACAACATGCTAACTAGATGCATATCCTCCTTTTAAAAACTGCCAATACTACTCACCTTTTAAAAACTGCCAATACTACTCACCTTTTACACGACTGATGTCACTTATGTTTGCTAAAAACTGACTGTACAAAACTGTGCGATCAAGATCTAGCTAGCCCTTCTGTTACACTCGTTAAGCTAAGTGAGTTTTGCAAAAACCAAAAAAAAAAAACAGCTTAGCGAGTGTAAAAAAATTACACACACACACACACACACACACACACACACACACACACACACACACACACACACACACACACACACACACGTTGTAAACCCTTATTCTCAGTAAAAAAAAGCAAGGCAGAAGAAATTAATCGGCTACTATCGTGAATTATATTTTAAAAAACGTTTACTTACAAATAAATCATGCCACGAGGGTAAGCTAATACAGGCAAGGCTTGGAAAAACATGTTCCTTCTGGAAAATACTGTGTACTAGAAACACGAACACGAAAGGAACTTCCCTACCTCCTGCAGCTAAATTTGAGTATTCCAAGGCTGGGGGAAGGACCAGGCAGCTGTGACATCAAAGAATGGGTGGGTTTGACAAAGAAGCAGAGGCCGGCCATGGTGATATCACTTCGGGGGAGGGAAATGTTAAAAAAAATATACTTCCTCTGCCTGGCCGTGATGACATCAGTAATTGGGGGACTCCAGCAGGCTTAAGTAAAATGCGAGAGAATGTTTTTAAAAGTGTAAACATTCCTGTACGCTAAGGTAGGGTTGGATTACAGAATTCAGGAGGAATTAAAATTTTCTAAACGCTGCTTTCTTATTTGTTTATGCAGGAAGCTGTAAATAGGGACGAAAATGGCAGAAAAGTTGAGGAAAGTATTTTACAAACCCGTTGTACTCCTTTAAATCAAAGAACTGCCTTCCTGTTCTTCCCCATCCTTCACCAGACCTCTTAGAGGAATTTGTGGCCAAATCAATCCCTTCATCTTCCACTCTTTTCTTTGCTACCTGTTGTAAGCAATTCATTTTCTCTCCCTTTCTCTCCACCCTGAAACAATCCAGCCCAGTTTGCTGCTAAACACCTTTCCACCTCTCCACTCCTGCAGCTCTACTTTTTACTAGTACCACTCTCCCCTGTACCATTGCAATAGCAGACTCTGTTTCCTTCCTGTGTCTTACAGTCTTGCCTTTCATCCACACCACTGCCATTGTTAGGTCCACCTTTTCCCCATTGTTATTGACTCCATATTTCTTCCTCACCAATCAGATATACCACCTGCCTCAATACTTCTCTTACAGACCTTCTCCCATAACTGTAGTGCCTTTATCTATATCATTCCTATTTCTTACAATATAACTGTATCCACACGTTATATTCCTCTGCACATTACACACATATCTGTGTCTTGCAATCCCTTCTGCTCCCATCTGAATGTTTTATGCCATCCTTGCTACTGCTTTTCAGAAATTTTACAACAGCCATGCCTTCCTCATTTTCCAACAAAAATTCTGCACCTGCTTCCAAAACTTCCTCTTCTTTCCACATCTCAGTCTCCCAACTACCCATCTGTCTCTTTCACACTACTCCCCAAATCATGATATATCCCCCACTTCTTCTGTTATAACCATGATTTCTTCCTCACCATCTTCTGCTCTGGACCATTATCCTCTCAGCTTGACTCTTCTTATTTCCAATTATTAACTCATTTAGCCCACTATGTCTTAACCAAGCTACCCTTACTCCATCAAACTCTCTCTCTCTTTATATATATATATATATATATATATATATATATATATATATATATATATATGTGTGTGTGTGTGTGTGTGTGTGGGTGTGTGTGTCTATGGCCTCAAAATCCTTAAACACCCTCTTCTACACATCCATATACAAATCCTTCCATCTACCTGCGCCTTTTTTCTCCATCCATACCAGCTGTGTATCCAGTGGTCCATCACAATTCTGCTGCTTCTCTCCCACACATATTGTGCCCTCCAATATTCCATATGTCTCTAAACCTACTGGTCTTTCCACCTTACATTACCCAGCCCTGCTGTCTATCTTGTCTTTTATCTTCTGGTTGACATTTACACCTGCAGCATGTCTGCCAAAATCTGACATTATCTTCATCCTCTTTACTTCCCACCAGAAAAGTCTTTCACAAATATCTTGCATTCCTAGAAACAACTTATCTTTAGATGATTTATTTTATTTATTTTTGTTTTACATTTGATAACCAGGAAGGTCCAACTGGACTAGCAGTCCTTTTTCAGCAGAGGCCCGGGGAGAAAAGCTCCATACATTCATAAGTTCATAGGTTGGTACTAGGCTATCGGCTTGAGGGCCAAAGCAAGCCTAGCCAACAGTTTATTGGCTTCAGCCACCCATGTATTGTTAAATTCCTGCCCCTCTGTCGAGCAGTGCTCCAGACATAATCCCAGGGATGAACTTCCTATCACCCATCCACTTATCAAGGTTTTTCTTGAATAATGCTAATGATGAGCTCTGCTTGATGTGGATGGGATTTTTGTTCCAGAGCATGGGAAGCCTCTGGGACAAGAATCTATCTCGGCAGCATGTCCTATTTATTGTTGTGGTGAGGTTTAGGTCCCTACAGCATGTGGCTCGGGGAGATTGGGATTTCTTCAAGTGGAGCATGTCCAGCAATTCTGGGTTTGACATAGCTATGTATGTCAGACAGAGGTTTCCTCAGAGTAAGCGGTATGCGACTGAGTAGAGTTTGCATTTCTTGAGCCGGTTGACATAGGGCAATTGTTTGAGGCCAGCAATCCTCTTGATGATGTACTTTTGGGGCTCCTTGAGTTGTTGTAGGTGTCTTGTGAGGTACATCCCAAACGGGGCACTGTATTCAATGAGGGGTTTGATAAGTGATGAGTAGAGGGGAACGATGACTTTCCTATTTCTAGATGCAAACCCTTTTGTGATTAGGTGGGCCACGTAGAAAGATTTTCAGACCACTGTGGCAATGTGGTTATCAAAAGAGAGGTTACTATCCACTTGGGTCCCAAGATCTCTTATCACACTTTCTGTGTTAAGTGAACTTCCCCCTATTTGGTAATTCATGGGTACCGTGTTTTTACCAAAGGGGATAACAATGCACTTTTTGGCATTTAGCGTGAGGCCATGATGTTGACACCAGGTGTCTGTCTCGGTAAGGCTCTTTTGCAGGATGTCTACGTCAGCAGGGGAATCGATAATGGCACCTAGTTTGCAGTCATCTGCAAACTTGGTTAGCCATAGACCTTTGGTGTTTTCTTGCACTTCAGAGAAGTATATACCAAACAGGAGGGGTCCCAAGACTGAACCCTGGGGTACACCACTTGTCACTGGTTTGGAGTCAAATCTGGAGTCTGCAACTCTTACCGTGTGGGTTCTGTCCATGTGCCAGTTGGCCACCCATCTCATGATGTAAGGGTTTATGTTAAGGTTGATGAGTTTATCTATGATTCCTGAATGAGGGATAGTGTTGAAGGCTTTAGCAAGGTCCAGGTAGGCTGTGTGGACTACCTTGCCCTCGTCTATGGCTTTAGTAACTGTTTCAAAGATGTCTACCAGGTTTAGGAGACATGACCTACCTTTTACAAATCTGAATTGGGTAGCATCCAGAGTTTGGAAGTTACCAATGTCTTTGTTTATGAGTTTCATGATGATACGCTCCATGGCCTTGCAGACCAGGCTTGTCAGGCTAATAGATCTATAGTTCCTGGGGTCTGTGGCGGTTCCTCCTTTGTGGAGTGGGATAACCATTGCTGTGCGCCATTCTGTGGGCACATAGCCTGTGGTGAGGCTTTGACTGAATATGAATTTTAGGTGGGGGGGCTACTTCATTTTGGAGTTTGTGTAAGACGCAGCCTGGGATGTTGTCTGGTCCCATGGATGCTGTGTTTTTGGCTTTATAGAGTGCCATTTTTACCCGTGTGTTTGTGATTACTGGGGCTTTACAACCATCTGGTATAGTTATAGGCCCTTTGGGGCTGAGGGGGGAGGAACGTTTGCACTGAACCTATCTGCCAGTATGTTGGCAATATCAGTTGGCTCTGTATATTTTGTGCTGCTCTGTTGTAGCTCAATGCAGATCTGGGTGTTGCCATGGAAGTTCTTGACATAGCTAAAGAATGCCTTGTGGATGTCTATGGAATCTGTGGCAAATTTCTTTCAAAATTAGCTTTGGAAGATTTTATGAAGGATCTTAGTTTCTTACTGAAGCCCATCAGTGAGTTACTCCATACCTGGGTTTTTACTCTGTTTTGCAACAGTTTCTTCCTTCTGTTGTAGAGTTTGTTAATGGCAGGGAACCACCAGATCGGCTTCCTTTTTTTGGAGGATAGCATCTTGGTTTTGTTGGGGATAGCACGATCCATGAACTCATGCAGGTTCTTGTAGAGTGCATTTGTGTAGGATTCAGCAGATGTTACTGTATCCATCTGCAGGGGCATTGTGAAGTTAGACACCTCAGTTTTGAGTAGCACGAAGTTCGGTTTGGAGAACTTTTTTATGATGGTGTCCTTGTGTGGGGTGGGGTCGGAATGTGGATATCTAGGGTTATTAGTTAATGGTCTGATCTAACAAGTGAGGAGTTGATGTCGGGCACTGAGCACTGGTCACCCATGTTGGTGATGACCAGGTCCAGAATATTGTTGCCCCTGGTGGGGGTGTTGACTAGTTGATCCAGGGCGTTAGAGTTAATAAATTCCAGGAATCATTGAGCAAGGGGGTTATTACAAGAGTAGTTTTCCCAGTTTATGTTAGGGTAGTTGAAATCGCCCATTATTTTGGTGTTTGTTTGACCCCTCATTTTTTCCAATGTCTCCAGAAATGAGGAGTGAGGCTCCTGGGTTATGGTGGGGGATCTATAACAAACTACAATTTGGAATGCATTTTTGCCCTTGGTTAGTTCCACTTGGATGATTTCAGAGGCATCGTGTTTTGCAACTAGCCTGGAGGTATGGATGTCCTTGATAAATATGGACGCACCTCCACCTTTCGTGTTTCAGTCCAGGTTTTGTGGCCTAAACGTGTGCTATGAATTATAGCCTGGTAGTGCTAGAGTGCTCTCAGGAGCTTTGAACCAGCTCTCGGTCACTGCACAGATATCGATGTTCTCCATTATATAAAGTCTTAGAACAACATATGAACAGACATTAGCACAGGTATACATTCAGACATGAAACACATTTGTTGAAATAGGCTTACAGCACCATTATAAACAAAAATTATCATAAAATACATTAAGATATGTATACAGTTGTTCAATAAGGTAAACATGTGCATTGTATATTTAAGATAAGTATGAGGGTATACAATGCTTCTTAAAAGGCTTGCAAAGTAAATTCAGTACTGTAGGAGAATTACAGGTAAATTCAGTACTGCATACACTTTCTTTGTAGGTTTACATTACTGAAGTCACTTGTTCTCTTGTTGTAAAGCATGGGCATGACATCTTCACATATCATAGGGTCATAGTCAAATACTAGGCTACTTGATCTTGTGGGCCATTTTAAGCCTAGCCAGTTTCCCTTTTATGAAAATCAAACCATGTACCTTGTGCTTGTGAGATAAACACCTAAAACATTACACCCACTTCCCAGCTCTTAATAAACAGAGCACATCAGAGAGAACCATAAGACATATTACTTCAGTCCTGCCACTTGGAAACTTATATGTACCTATTCAGCAAGCACATAACATTCGTAGCATTTCAAACCAGTTCTTCTTAATATCTTTCAAACTCAATTACAAGTTAATCTCCAAGTATCAAATCCCCACAGCACACTTGCAGTCCTCCAGATCCCCTTCTTCATTCCCAGCATAACAACCACTGATTTTTATGGGTGATACCTCAAACTTGTCTCTCTCACAGTGTCCTAAAAAATATCCAAAACCACCAACAGCATTCATCCACAAATAGGAACTTGAGATCATTAGCAAAAATGCTAAAGCAACACTTATTACCCTCTTCTTCCCATCCCATCCAATACTTTTGCATCTAGGCCATTTCAAATTAAAATAAAGTTTAAAATATGGACAACCCTGCTGTATGACAATCCCTTACTAGATTGTCCCTGACACACTTCCATTAACCTGAATATATATTAAAGTAGAGTAATAAAGAACCCTTAAAATTCTCACAATAGCCTCTTTCACTATCAGCTGTTCTAGTACCATAAACAGGAAGTCTCAGTTCACAATCTCAAAAAATATCTGAATACCAGATAGAGGTTTCACTGCCCTCTCTGCATTATAATATACTCCTGCTAAACAAATTAATCAACAACCTTCAATGGTGCACTAATGACATACCCTTCAGAAGAGCTGCTTGTGCTGGCATCATTGTTGTCAGCAAACCCCAGTCTAACAACATTACCACAATCCTGCCAGTATCTTCATATCTGTACTGCAGAGTGAAAAAGGTTTAACATTAACTTGGGTCTCCTTATCCTGTTAACCCTTTGTAAAACCACTACTGTTTTCTTTCTCATAGATTGAGTCGGTGAATCCCCCTTCCTGTTAACCCTTTGTAAAACCACTACTGTTTTCTTTCTCATAGATTGAGTCGGTGAATCCCCCTTCAGCATCTTAGTAAATATACTAGGGGTGGCTTGTGGTAATAAACATTGGTCTGTAGTCCCATCAAATGAAAAAAAAAACATTTAAAAATGCTTCTTTTAGTTTTAACTTAAAAAAACAGACTGAAAAGAAAGCAAATATAAAAGTACTATCTGTTGTAAGTGTGAGGAAAAAACATTTCTTAAATAATAGATCATGATTAGAGCAAACTTGTTTTTTGTTGAAGTGCTAGCTAGTCTGCCTTTAGGACAATATATATATTTTCTTACTTTTTACTAGGACATGGAAGTCCACTTTTAGGTAGGTGAGTTATATTACTTCTGACTGCTCTTCTATTCGAGTTTCTTTTTTTGCTGAATGCTGAGCACTTGCCCTTTCCTGTTTGAAGTAAAGGTGCTTCAGGTTAATACATTAAACAAAGAACTGAAGGCAGAATTAGTGAGACTGAAATTCAGATGTAAAAACATAGCCATGCCAATGGGCTGGGGATGACCAAGTATGCAGACAACTGCAAGTTCAGGGCAATCACAGAATCCCATGAAGACACAAACATCCTCAAGGAGGGTCTCACACGAATTAACTATTGGTGTAAGAACCATGGACTCAAACTAAAATGCAAAAAAAGTGCAGAAATTTCTCCTTCAGTAAATTATCCATCCCCACAACCTGCAATATTGACAAAACACATCTTAAGATAGAAACAGTACTTCGGGATCGGAGGACTTATGTGGCTAAGATCTGGTCTTTGGCCAACATGCATCCACTACAGTTAGGAAGTCATTTTATATCGCACAACTTATAAGTAAGGATATTGCATCCAGGTCCAGGGAAGCTACTGTCTCTCTGTACTCAAACCTTGTTAGACCAGTCGTTAAGTACAATGCTCCCCTTAGTATATAATTGCAAAGATAATGTATCAACTCAGATGTCCACATAAATTCCTTACCAAAAGAATACAGGTGGTCCAACACATGAATTATGAGACTGCCTTAGATCACACTCTCCCTATTTTCAGTTTCTCATAGACTGTTAAGGGGTGACATCTGCCTAGCCTTTAAGGCCTCCTCAGACACTGCACTGATGAACGTGCTTCATATCAGCAAGAACAATTCTGTCAGAAATACCCATTCAAGGGGTGTGGCTTGGATGGCAAGCTGAAAGCAGCATAGTTCTTGAGCTCTGCAGCCTTCATTTTATTCTGACAGGATTTTTTTATTTCATTTCACGAACAAAGACCCGAAACTACTAAAACCAGATTCTGGGAAGTCATAAGTTACAAGTTGATGTAATTTTTAAGCTAAAATGTTCATATTTTCCTGTCAAACTTTCAAATAGAAGGGACATTGAAACCATATTCACAAAGGAAGATGAGAAGCTCCAAATTTTCTCAGCAAGATACTCCAATGAAGAAAGAAATACAGGCAATCCTTACTACAGTTCAAGACTTGGTGGGTAAAATAGACAAATTAAACTTAAAAGTGGGCAATATAAAAGAAGATACCACCAAACAAATAACCTTATTAAATGAAGTCCTTTAACAACAAACTGCCCAGCTTGCTGCTTTGGAAGATTCTGTATCTTCCAAACCATAACAGAAAGAAAGAAAAACGTAGACTTTCTTCTTCAAAAAAAAAAACATGAGACTCATTGAAAAGATAGACAACATCTCCTAGAACTAAATACATCATCACTGCCTCCTATAGTTCTACAGCTCTATTGAACTATTTGACCAACTACTTAACAGTTACCCCATGCTGCTACTTTTGTAAAAAAACAAAAACAGTGTTTTTATTGCTGTTTAATGAACTATACTGATGTATTCTATCATTGTTAACCTTTTTTATCTTATTTACTTTGTATTCCTATGAGATAATCTGTAATGTTTATGTGCAATGTGTACTATGTATTTGTATTTTTCTGGAGGTTTTCTCCCCAGGACTCCACTGAAAACAGGCTCCTTGTGGCCCAATGAACTATCCTGGCAAACTGCAAATAAACAAATAAATAAATAGAACCAGGATAAACAACATAAAAATCTATGGCATCCTGGAGCAGATGGAGGGCGACAATATGATTAATTTCCTGACTTCTTGGATTCCTAAAATCCTAAACCTACCTGAAGCACTATCCTTCAGGATAGAAAGGTCACACAAGTCTTTAACTACAACTTCTGCAGCCAGTAAAAACAGCCATCCAAGATCTATTATTGTAAGATTTATCTCCACTCAAGACAAAGACCTTCTTTTAAGAACTGCATGGTCCCTTGCTCTATTAAAAATTGGTGACCAAACTATCAGGTTTGACAACGACTTTTGAACCCTTGCAATGTCCAAAAGAAGAGTATGTGTCCCTCTAATAAAATCATTAAAAAAGGAAGGAATCAAAGCACAACTCGTATTCCAGCAAGAATATCCCTGCCAGAAGAAAAGAAAATATTTGACTCTCTCGATGAAGCATCCACATTTATCCAAAAAAAAAAAGAACCTTTTAAGTCAACCTGAACCCATGGATTCTTCAATGAACATAAAAAGACAAGCTTCAAAAATGAGGGACTATTAAAGAAAAAAAGAAAGCCAGAGACAAATAATTATACATAACTTCAGATTTCATGCAAGTTTTTTCTCCCTTCTAAATAATGAGAAATCATACACAGAAGGTAATGTAACTTCTTTTTTCTCTCATATTATCTTTCCCACAACAACACTAACTTTATAAATAATATATATTACTCAAAATTCAAGTAAATCAAAATCTTATCCAATGGCAAACTACTATTTTATACTTTCATCTCTTTATATACATGACATAGCACTAGTGAAATGGTAGTAAATCACTTACTCATTTCATATATTTATATATATTTCTTTTATATCTTATACTTATTTCTTCATGTATATGCCTTCCCTTTCTGTTTAGTCCTAGTGTCATAGTATTTAATCACTGCAGGAGAGATAAATGCTTACTGTGTTACTGTTAAGTAATTATTTATTTTTATTTATTTACATTTGTTTACCGGGAAATTCTGACTGGACACAGGTCCTTTTTCAGTGGAGGCTCAGGGAGAAAAGCTTCACATGTACAAAAAGTAAATCTTAAATTAAAAAGAAAGTGGTGAGATTTTATTATTATATATACATTTACTACTTAACTGAACTTCTGCATGTGCTCCATTTATCTAATACATCTTATAGCTGTGTATGGTTGGTAATCTGGAGCCTTTATTTTAAATATTCATCATTTTATAAGTTATGCTTAAAAGCTTCACTTCACTAGAAAATTCCCACCTACTTACTTTTTTGATGGAATTTTGACAACTATGTTGACAACCAAAGCTTCTAAAGGCTTCAGTTAGCTCACAGACTCATGAGAAACAATCTGTGCTGTCTTCCAGGAAGTAGGTATGACCTCTGAACCTGTTTCTCTTCGTTGAACTCTAACAGCCAATCAGATTCAAGAATTATTGTTTGAACTGTATTTTCATTCATTTAGCAATTATTTTTTATCTAAAAAGTCTTATAAGCATATGTTTTACTGTAAATAGTGATTTCTTTGATCTGAATTGCATTTATATTTAAATAAGAATTACAAATATGTTTCTGACACTGACAGTTTTAAATGCATCTTTTTTCCTGTCTGCTTTAATGATATTACAGTCCTGTATTTACTCATACCAACAAGTAATTATTAGAATTAATCAATTTATCTTAATCTGTTTAGATAAAAATAATTTTAAGAAATTGTATATAGCTACATGTTCTTAGTTCATGCATACATATATATTAAATTGAATTATTCCTTTTGTATGTTTTTAATGTACATTGCAGTTCCCCTTCTGCTTGTTATTAATCTGCAGTAGCTAGGAATTTCCACTAGATGTTATGAGAGTGTTGGTTTGTGGCTTCTATGAGAGTTATAGTAAGCATAGATATACTTTGTCCATGTAGAAGGTTATTAAAATGTACAGTTTTATTCCAAAATGTAGCATTTTTAAATGGTCCATAACAGTTTTAAAAAATGTATTTGTCATAATGAATCAAGGAAAGCACTTTTCAGTTTTACTTATAATAGCAGTCTCCATCAAAAGATAATATTTAACATTATCTACAGGATTCACGATGGCTTGCATGGAGTCTAAGAGTAGTGTAAGACACCATGCAGCCATCGCGATCCAGGAACAGCTTGAATGTGCGTGTAAGAGAGCATCTAAAACGGCTCTTACATGGGCAGGGCATGGATATGCTAATTACCTCACTGGCAGCCGAAAGGCATGCAAATGAGGTAAATTTGCGATCCAGGAAGCAGAAACCTGCCCGTGTAAGAGCCGTGTTATCTGCAGAAATGTACTCAGTTGATAACTGAGTACCATTCTGCAAATAACACAATGGAGCCTTGTCAGCTCCAAATAAAGGTTGCAAATGTCGCAGGCAGCATGCCAATGGCCATATATGTGGCCACTGGCAAAGTATCCTGATGCAAACATGAAATAAAAATAATTTTTTTTCGGTGATTGACGATGTTTAAACGTAGCGCAGAGTCGCGCAAACCGGCTGCACTATAAAAAAAAAAACAAAAAATAAAAATATTAAACCCATAAATGTGGGTTTATGCAAAGCATGAGTATACAATGGAAGAGAATAGCAGGGTAAAACAACATGGCCACCGAGTAGGGGATGCTAAGGGGGGAAGCGGAGTGTAAGACATGTAACTAAGCATTAGTAGGCAATCCTATGTAAATGAGTGGTAGGATAGTGAATCGCACTGTTACATAGAAAATGAACACAATCCGTGCAGTGTAGGAGTAGGATAAGGGGGAGTAACAGAGTAGGAGATAGGTGACATCACGGGAGGGATGTATGAAAGGAATGCAGCTCATTGGAGCACAGTGGCATGTGAAAGCTGTCAGTCACACATCATGGAAAGAGGAGTGTCAACAAGTAGGCATGGGAAAGCCAAGAAATGGAAGGTGTACACGATTGATAACACCAAAATTTCTTGCTGGGCGTGCATGCGCGCTGGTAGGCACGAGTAAGATAGAGTGCACGCATGTAAGCGTGAGTGCGTGCGTTTAAGGCAGAATACGCATGGAGGAGCCTGTTTAAACACCTGTATGCTTGTTTGCACTGGTGTGCACGTGTTTTAACCCGAATAAGCAGATTCTAGTCCGTCTAGGCATGTATGCATGCGTGTTAGCCACTGTGAGCGTGTTTTTGCTGGTATGCACATGGCTCACCCCTGAGGAAACAGAAGGGAAAAAGGAAGCATGGGAAATAGTAGGAAGCTAGCAGAAATTACTGGCAGAGCTAGCAAGTGAAAACAATCAGAAGCAGGCAATTACACAGGCAGAACAGTAGCCCAGCCCAGCACTTAAAAATTTGGCAAATAACAGTGCAGAATGCTTCTCTCAAGAGACACTGCAACAGAGGAGTAAGCTACTAGAAGTGAAAATTGAAAAAGCTTCACTCAGACCAAAAATGCTAGGGGCTGCCATAGCTGTTATAAGGAGACATATGCAACTTGCTGAGGGTGGTGACTATGCAAATGCTGCCAGACAACCCACAGTGAGGAGATGGAGAAGAGTGTACAGACCCAGGGTCACCTACCAGGGGTTACATGAGCTGGAGATAGTGGAGCACTATAGAGTGGACAGAGATCTCCTGCAGCAAATTGTTGAGCTGTGCAGGCCACGCCTCACACACAGAACCAACAGAGGGGAACCCATCCCAGTGGAAACCAAGGTATGTGTTGGCCTAAGAATACTAGCAACAGGTACCTTCTAGAGACCAACTGGTGATATGATGGGGATATCACAGGCATCAGCATCCAGGGTACTGCACCAGTTCCTGGATGCCATGTCAGCACATGTCAGTGAGCATGTATATTTCCCCAATTCCCGTGAGTTATTGGCCAGCAATATGCATCTCTTCCAGCAAATAGCAGAATACCCTGAGGTAGTGGGTGCAATAGACTGCACGCATATACGCATCAAAACACCAGCCGGTGAGCGGGGTAGGGCCTACATTAACTGCAAAGGCTTCCCCTCCATCAACTGCCAGGTCGTGTGTGATGCCCAGGGCATAATAATGAATGTGTGTGCTGGCTGCCCTGGAAGCTACCACGATTCCCATATCTGGCATCTGACGCAACTGTACCAGACATTTGCCAATGGGGACATCCCACATGGTCACTTAGTGGGGGATGCTGGCTATGCACTGGAGCCGTGGCTGATACACCTGAACAACAATGCCATAATGAGGCACTCGCACAAACATGAAATGTAATTGAGCGTGTGTTTGGGCTGCTCAAATCACGGTTCCGGTGCCTGGACACATCTGGTGGAGCCTTGCAGTACTCACCAACTACATGTACCCAAATTGTCATGGTATGTGCTATGCTACATAATATGATTCTGTGAAAATTGCTGCAGCAGGACCAGCATAGGGCTGGGCCAAGCAGCCCCTCACCATTGCCAAGCCAATCACAGGCAGAGTGTGACTCAGAGGAGGAACAACCTGAGCCTGCCCCAGTAGGCAGAAGGAGTCATGCCCAGTATGCCCTGGCCTTGGCAAAGCAGCAACGCATAGCACATGCACTGGCTCAGTAGGAACCCAGGAAATGATACCTCTCTCTGACTCACACATATAGTAAAAGGGATGCCTAAGTTGACGCAACCTGCTATCAAACATGTACAGGGAGTGTAGTATGTGCATCCAACATAGACAGTCCAGCAGCACCACCTGAGGCATGATTGACATGTGTTAAGCAATGTAACACCATGTAGTATATGCAAACATGATGACCCTGACTAACATCCTACCCTCACCAAGCATGATGCCAGAATATGAAGACGAGATGATCAATTACAATAATTGGCTTAAGTATTGCATTAGTCAAAGGGGATCCAATGCATGCCAGCCTGGGATGACATGCTGAGCAAGACACGATGCTCCACCTCCATAGGTATCACAAAGGATAAGAACCTAGATGTAATGCTACCCAATGCCAGATGTCCAAACTGAAAGATGCAAGCAGTCTAAACTCCCCTCAGCATGGAGAATGTTGATATCTGTCCTGTAACAGAAAACTGGGTTAAGGCTCACAGGAGCACCCTAACACTGACAGGTTACACCTCATACTGTGCTTTACAGCCCCAAAACATGGAACAAACTACAAAAGGAGGGTGAGTACCAATAATTGTCAAGGATAACCACACCCCCATGTTGGTACCACAGCAAGAAGCAGCATGGATTATCCATGCTCAAGTAACAGTGGCTAAGACTGCCTGCCAGTATGTAGCCTGCTACAGACTACCCTCGTAATGCCAGGAACTGCACTTGGCCTACATTGGAACACATGAAAATATCAAGCTCTCCAAACAACATTATATTGGGTGACTGAAAATACTCAAACATAGACTGGGAGCATTATCCCAGCACCAACACCCTAGGCCAAAGGTTCCTAGAATCCATAAACCAAAATGCTCAGGAACAATGTACCACTCCCACAAGAGGGGTAAGCATACTGTATGTGATAATCAGCAACATGGGTACTCTATGGCCAGATGAGAAGTGTATTCCTCACTGGTAAGATCAGACCATAGAGTAATCACACTGGATATTCACATCTGGACCACAGTCCCTGACCAGAAAACCACAGTGAAAAACATGTGTAAAGGAAATGTTGCATTCCTCCAAACTGATGTGGAATCCATTAAAGGCCCTGTGCCTGTGGAAAATATGGGCCACACCTCAGAACTCTTTATAGATGCATTCTATGAACACAGTCAGGAATGCATGGATTATGCAATCCCAAATAAAACCAAGGCCTAATACCATACACACAGGCATCTGGCATGGTGGACCACAGCCATTACCAAACCATGCAAGAGAATGAGGAAATCACAGCATGATAGAGAAACCCAAAAAGGGAAGTAATCTCTGATCAGTATTATGGCAATAAAATATGGCCAGTCATAAAGTCCACTAAGGCCAGCTACAACAAGTTGAATCTGTGAATCTTGGGCAATGTTACACCTGCCCCATGTGCACAGACAACCCCCTCCACCCCCCAAGAAATACAAATATATGTGAGAGATGCAAGCACATCTCCAAACTGGAGGCTGAGCTCTGTCAACTCAGTACTGTCTAAACTAGTCAGGAGGAGATGGTAACCACACGCACCACAAACCCACTCACATAGACTTATCACAACTGCAAACCAAATACATAAACACACAAAAACATTCCTGGAGGCTCTAATTAAAAACCACCAAATCAACAGAGGCCTCCAAAGCAGACACCCAAGCAACCACTATCCCCAAACATAGCACATGCAACACATAGTACACAAAGTCAGTGTGCCAAACAGTCACAGCCCGTAAGGACAAACAACATGCCTGATACACTTGTAATAGGTGACTCCATAGTCAGACACACTGATGTCCCGCTTACGTGACTGAACAAGAAAAAGGCTACAGTAAGCTGCCTGTAGGCTGCTACAATCTGCCACATAACACAATCATGCAGGTCACTCCAAAGCAAGTACAAATATGACTCAGTCATTGTCCATGCTGGTGTGAATGACCTGAGACATACCCCCCTGGACTACATGTAAAGAGACATAGAGGAGCTCTCCGATTATGTAGGCCAGACCGGTATGACTTTGACCCTGATCAGCATCCTACCCCCACCAAGAATGATGCCACAGTACAAACACAGAATGATCAGCTTTAACAATTGGCTCAATTACTGGTGTCATTCCAGGGGGATACAATGTGTGTCTGCTTGGGATGTCATGCTTGACAAGCCATGCTGCTTTGCCAGGGATGGCTTGCACCTGTCACCTCTGTGTGTCTGGATATAGGCTAAGGCTCTTGCCACCTCCATAGTGCCTTTTGTAGGCAAGGCTGAAAAGACAAACCCACCTCCCCAGCAAACATAAGTGGAAAAAACATGAGGGTAATGCTGCGCAATGCCAGATGTATAAACCACAAGATGCATGCTCTCAAGGCCCTCCCCAGTATGGAGAACATCGATGTCTGTGCAGTGATGGAAACCTGCATCAAGGCTCCGGAGAGCACCCCAGCACTACCAGGTTATACCTCAAATCATGCTCTTTGGCCCTAAAACCTGGACCAAACCACAAAAGGAGGGGGAGTATCCATATTCAGCAAAGGTACCCACACATCCAGGTTACTGACAATGCACGAAGCATCAGAGACCACCCATGTGCAACTAGCTCTAGGCAAAACCACTGTACAGTTTGTAGCATGCTACAGACCACCGTCTCAGACCCAGGAACACCACTCAGCCTTCCTGAAGACACTGGAGAGTATGAATGTCTCCCCAAATACCAAACAAGGTACTCACACATCACCACATAGGTGGTAATTCATTACGTATGGAAGAAGTAATCAGGGACCTAAGGACACAAGTGGACAGTAACCCCACATGCGACACTCACTTTGCCAACGTGGCTAGGAAGACCACCTATATTGGCCACCTTATCATGAAAGGATACACATCTACATCAAGAGAGGTCATTGCGCCCCTATACTCTTCTCTTATCAGGCCCATAAGTGAGTACAATGCCCCATTTGGGATGTACCGTACCCGACACCTGCAGCAGTTAGAAAAACCTCAAAACTACCTCACCAAGAGGATAAAGGGTGTCAAACATTTGTCATATGCTGCCTGGCTGACAACACCCCAGCTGTATGCAGTCACATACTGCATACTCAGAGGCGATGTATGCCTGATGTACAAGGTCATGTCCAATACAGAATTGATGGACATGCTCCACCTCAGAAAATCCAAAGCCATCAGAGCTGCGAGAGCGACAGATGTCAACCTCAACACATAAATAAATCGGATGTGCTGGAGGTACAGATTGCTAACCCAGAGGCTCCCTACACTCTGGAACAGAATCCCACTCCATGTTAGGCAGAGCCCTTCACTGACTCTCTTCAACAGGAATCTTGCCAAGTGGATGGGAGATCGTAGATTTACACTGGGGGTCTTCAGTGTGTCACATCAAGACAGAGGCACAGTAAAGTAAACCCTAAATGGCCATAATATTCACATAGCAAGGAGTGGCGAAAGCCACACACACTCTGGCTAGGCTGATAAATGCCCTAGGGCAGATAGCGCAGTATGAATCTATGAACCTATGGAGATAGAAATTGTACAGGACACTAAGGATAATCACAAGGCTGTCTTAACTGATGGTAGAAACTTTGTTGGGAATTCACAGATATGCTCTGAATTACCAAATATTACAAACAATACACCAAACCCACACACATTGCCAACATCCAACCTGACAGGTTCAGTGCAACCCCCCCCCCCCCGCCAAAATGACAAATATCTATCCCAGCAGAGTGCTGGCCCCCTGACATTGCAGATGCTGAGGTAACAGGCAGCATCTTCAAAGCAAAATGCACAGCATCAATGGTACGAGATGGTGTCCTGGGCTGTGTCCAACATGAACCCCAAGAAGAATGGAATGCCAAATAACACTACTGCTCAATTTCAGCCTTACCACAGGATATGTACCCAAACAGCAGTGTACAGCAACAGTGATCCCTCTCCACAAAGGTGGTGTCTGAATGGATACTGCAAACTATCACCCCAGAATCCTGACAAGCTTGGTCTGCTAAGCTATGGAAAGGATCATCATGGACCTCGGAAATAAAGATATTGGGGACCTACAGACACTGGACCCTACCCAGCGTGGCTTACTTAAGGGCAGATCCTGCCCCTTAAACATGTCTGACTCATTTGAAACAGTCATCAAGGCCATTGATGAGGGAAATGTGGTCCACACAGCCTTTCTGGACCTTGCAAAAGCCTTCCATACAATACCCCACGTGTTCATTATAGATAAGCTCACCAGCTTAAATATAAACCCCTATGTCAGTAGATGAGATGCAAACCAGCCCAAGGACAGAACTGACATGGTCAGACATGCTGCAGCCATGTCAGACTACAAACCAGCTACAACTGGCATCCCACAAGGCTCAGTCCTGGGACCTCCCTTGTATGGTATATATTTCCCATAGGTACAGGCCAACATGGAAAGACTGTGTCTGAACAAGTTTGCAGAGGACTACAAACTGGGCACCTTATCTGACCCTCCAGCTGACACAAGCATCCTACAAAAGGGCCACATAGAAACAGACAACTGGTGCCAGAGCCATGTCATCAAGCTAATTGCAGAAAAGTGTATAGTCATCCCCTGTGGATAAACAGTAAGTGCCCACCAATTACCACATAGGTGTTAACCCATTAAGTACTTTAGAAGTAATAAGAGACCTGGGGACACAATTTGATAGATATCTTGCATTTGACAACCATACCATATACCCACCTAATCATGAAAGTAGTCAGATCTAGATCAGGGGAGGTCATCGTGCCTCTTCAGTCATCCTTCATCTGCCTCACAATTGAGTGCAATGGTCCCTGTGGGATGTACCTCAGCAGACACCTCCAGCAACTGGAAAGTCCCCAAAAGTACCCCACCAGGAGGATCAAAGAGCTCAAACAGATGCCATGTGTTGCCTGATTAAACAAACCGCAGCTCCATACAGTGCCATACTGCCTGCCTAGAGGCAATCTGTGCCTGATGTATAAAGCCATGTCCAAGCTGGAATCAATGAACATGCTGCACCTTGTACAATCTGAATGCCAGTGAGCTATGCACATGAGAGACCTGAACCCCAGCACTTACATACATAGGACATGCTGTAGTGATTGATCCATAGCCCAGAAGCTCACTCCACTCTTGAGTAAACTCCCAGTACAGGTTAGCCAGAGAGTCCCTCATTGACTCTCTTCAACAGGAATCATGATGAGTGGATGGGAGATGGTAGGTTTACCCTGGGTATCACTGTTATGTCACGGGTAGACAGAGGCACAGTATACTAACCTTGAAATATATCATGTAAAATTCCAGTTACAATGTGTGTTGAAGGACAAACACACTCTCTGACTAGCAGTAGAAATGGCCTAGGGCACATCGCTAGTGTTTGTCAATGTCCACCCAAGTTGTGGAATACACTACCAATGTTGCACAAGCCTGGTGTAAGTAGTCCATATCCGAACAAAATGCAGCATGGTCATATGTGCACAACTGGCCCTTAACCAGTCTGGTGTGCTCACTATGAATATTTAAAGCAGTGATAGGACTGAAACCCAGGATACTGTCCACCACAATGAAAGTATTGAACCAGTACACTATACAATATTACAGTGTATGGTCAGTATGAAAGGATGTTGACAACTGTATGCAAACTATCCCATGGAAACCCTGCAGGCACAGTATAATCCCTGTCGGGTTCAGACACAAAGCAGTTGGGCAGTATGTACACAACATGACTCCCAACACACAACTATAAATGTGAAATATTGTTGAAGTTCACAGACACCCACAAATGTGGTGGACTGAAGATCTCAGCATATGGAAAGCACACACTGGGCATGCTCGCACACTTTGATAAATGAGACATATGTCTTTGATAAATGAGACATATGTCAGGCAACAAGCCATGGAATATGCCTGAAATGGGCATGCTCACACACTTAGGCCATGTCTCAGTTTAGCAGTTGGCCACACATATCTGATATTTGTATGTGTTAAACCAGGAACCAACCACAATACAGCAATCTGCCCAGTGCACACAGTTAAATGACTACAGAGACATAAGTTAAATAGTGGATCCCACACATATTCAAACATCTTCCACAGATACACAAGTTGTACATAGAAACAGGGAAAGCTATGGCAATAAAGACCTGCAAACAGTGTATCAGCAACAAATATTTTGCATCTGAAAAATTAAACATATGGGTGTAGAGGTCAATACTAGGCTGTTTGCCCTAGGGAATGCAAGCTTAGCCAGAGTGTGCTTGGCATCTGCCTCCCTAGTACAGTAGGCTACTGTGCCTCTGTAAAATAGGTCACAGAAGGCACCATGTAAGGCTAGTGTGCTGTGCCTCCATCAAGCAGGGACACAGTGGTGATCCCAGGGGTTGAATTTGCAATGTCACATATATGTTTGAATCCTGCAAATGCTCAGTGTGTGTGTGTGTGTGTGCTTGGGTGAGGGGGGTTAGTGTGTGTGCAATTCTGTGTGAAAGAAATGTCCCTTTTGCCAACTACAAAAACACAATGCATGATGCACATTCCTCTTTCTAAACACTGATGACGTCAGCACCCTATAAGTAAAGCAGGAGAAGGGAAACCTCCCAGTAATGCGAATAGCATGCTCTGCTAATGTGTCTCTCTCAAGTGTCATAACATAGTTAGATAGGGGTTTGAATCCTGCAAATACTCAGTGTGTGTGTTTGGGTGAGGGGGGTTAGTGTGTGTGCAATTCTGTGTGAAAGAAATGTCCCTTTTGCCAACTACAAGAACACATTGCATGATGCACATTCCTCTTTCTAAACACTGATGATGTCAGCACCCTATAAGTACAGCAGGACAAGGGAAACCTCCAAGTAATGCGAATAGTGTTCTCTGCTAATGTGTCTCTCTCAAGTGTCATAACATAGTTAGGTAGGGGTTTGAATCTTACAAATGCCATGTGTGTTTTTGTCACACTGTTTGTCGATGTGTGTGGGGTGTTGCTCTAAATATTGTATGACATAGATCATATCAGTAATATCAATGCACACATGAGGTATGTGTGTGCCACATAGACATATGTACCTGTGACCTGAAATAGTTCCCATGTGTGAAGCCTGCCTCATGTGAATACATGTAATTTGCATTACACAACTTTATGACTGTGGTTTTCTGTGCAGGGGCTGCATTTGGTATGTGAATATACAGTGAGAGTAGTCTATGGTGTCATCTTACCAGCGAGGGATACACTTCTGGTCTGAAGCATATAGTCCACATGTTGGTGATGAACAGGTGCAGCATATATTCTCCACTTGTGGGAGTGGTAACAAGTTGTTCCATAGCAATTGAGTGTAGGGATTCTAGGAACTTTACATCTAGGGTGTTGGAGCTACAGTAATGCTCACAGTCTATGTGTGGGTAAATGAAGCTGCCCAATATATTGTTGTTTGGAGATACCTGCAGATATACATGTATTCTTAAGTAGGCCAAGTGGGTTACCTGGGTTTGGGAGTGTGGTGTGTGCCAGGCTATGAACTTGAAGGCCGTCTTACCCACTGTTAATTGCACATGGATAGTCTCTGATGCTCTGTGCTGTGCCACCAACCTGGAGGTGTGTATATCTTTGATGAATATTGATACTCCCCCTCCTGTTCCGTTTCGGTGCAAGTTATGTGGCCGACAAGCATGGTATGAGGTATAACATGCCAGTGCTGGTGTGCTTTTGGGGGCCTTGAACCAGGATTCTGTTACTGCACAGATATTGATGTTCTCCATGCTAAGGACAGTTTCCAGTGCATGCATCTTGAGGTTTACACTGCTGGCATTGAGCAGCATTATTATTAGTTTCCTATCCCTTGTGATACCTATGGAGGTGGTCTTGTCTGTTGAGCCTTGCCTAAAAAAGGTACTATGGGTGTATCAAGAGCCTTTGCCAATATCCGAAAGCCCATGGGTGACAGGTGCAAGCTGTCCATAGCAAAGCAGTATGGCTTGTTGAGCATGTCATTCCAGGCTGACAGGCATTGGAACCCCTTTGAATGACACTGAAACATAAGCCAATTGTCTGAATTGATCATCTTGTCTACATATTGTGGCATCATTCTTGGTGAGGGTAAGATGCTACTCAAAGTCAGGGTCATACCAGTCTGGGCCACATGCTCAGAGAGCTCCTCTATGTCTCTCATCATGTAGTCCAGGGAGGTATGTCTCAGGTCATTCACACTGGCATGGACACTGACTGAGTCGTATTTGTACATGTCTTGGAGTGACCTGTGTGCTTGTGTTATGTGGCAGATCATAGCGCCCGACAGGCATCTCACCGTGACCTTCTCCTTGTTCAGCCGGGTGAGAGGGACATCAGTGTACCTGATGAAAGAGGCACCCATCACAAGTGTAGCAGGTGTGTTGTTTAGCCTTACATGCTGTGAATGTTTGGCACACTGGCTTTGTGAGCTATGTGTTGCACGCGTTCTCTTCTGGGGTAATGGTTGCTTGTGTGTCTGCTTTGGAGGTGTCTGCTGCATAGGCAGACCTTTATTTAGAGACTCTGAGTACGGTTGTGTGTGTTTATTTGTTTGCATTGCTGTCATGGTAGGTCTATGTGAGACTGGAATTGTAGTGACCGTGGTTTCCTTCTCCTCCTGACAGGTTTTGCCAGTACCGAGTTGACAGAGCTTAGCCTGCAGTTTGGATATATGGTTGCATCTCTCACATGTGGTGGAATTTGTTGGGAGGAGGAGAGTGTTGACTGTGTAAATGAGGCAGTTGTAACATTGCCTCTAGATTCCCAGATTCACCAGCTGGACCGTGGAGGAGATTGACAACTGACCTTTGAACATGCTAGGATAGTATTTGGAATTCCTTTATAATTAACAACAAAAAGGGCCAATGGGGAACAAGGTATGCAAGGTGAGTTTGTGAGGGTGTAGTGCTTTTAATTTGTTAGTGCTGGCATATATAAATGCTTTAGTGAGCAAGTGTCAGGTATCTCAAATGCAATTTGTTACAGGTAACTTAATTGCATAAATGACAAACACTAACTTTCTGTCAAATGAAAAAAGGACATACATACAGTAAGCAATGCACATGTCACTATGGATCCACAGAGGTGCTGTAAAGCTGCATATCAGGTGGAATTAGTGTTTCATGGAAATAACAAGCAAACAAGCATACAAACAAAGCTACAATCAGCAGGCATGGATCTAGTCTATGCAACAGCAAACAAGGTGTACCAATTTCAGTAAGAAACAGTTCAGATATGCAGGCACTATAAGCCTTTAGCCAGAAATTCCCAGCTCAGATGGGCAGATTCCAGCCTCTCCTCCCACAAGAGTGCAGACCATGAAGCTTTGTAATGTCAAATAACTGGCCTGAAGCCCAACTGCTTAAACCAATACTAATACACATTTATAATGACAGACACTGAGCCCTCAATCAGCATTCCCCAACTTAGTAGGTTGTATGCTACCTGTCCTGCCACCACAGTATCCCTGACATTTAATGAGACTCACCTCCTGTCATAGTTAGTTGTGTGTTTTGAGGCTGTCAAGCATGGTATGTGGTGTAACCTGGTAGTGCTAGGGTGCTCTTGGGAGTCTTGAAACTGTTGCTATTACTGCACAGATATCAACATTCTCCATGCAGAGTAGAGGTTGTACTGCATGCATCATGCGGTTTACATGTCCACCACTGAGTATCATAACTTCCATTTACTTATCCCCTGTGCTACCTATGTAGGTGGCCTTCTGTTTACAGCCTTACCAGCAGAATGCAAAGATGTGCAGACATTACACTATGGTAATTAATAGGGGTGTACCAAACAATACAATGACAATCATACTGTTAATGCATCAGGCACGCTGGGATTTATCCACAACGATATCATTACACTGTACAGTTGACAACATGATAATATTACTCCACATCTATGTAGTCACCCTGTACATCGGCACCATGTTAACCGGTCCTGCATCGATGTTACAGATTGCAGGAGGTGGCACAGTTTCATCATATGCACAGGGTGTGTACTTGGTATGCCTGAGTCTGCCACTGATACAACCAATCGACATGTATGTGTGTGTGTGTTAGTGAGGGACAACCATAGAAAATGGGGCAATGTTGATGCAGTGTGTGCTTGTATTTGTTAGCCCTAGGTGCTAGCATTATGCGTGTGTGTATGCATGCACACAGTTCCACCTTGTGGCCGCCATATACGGGTGTTTGTGGACAGCCTCAGACTGTACCTGCCAGGTCATACAGATCACTGTCTCTGGCCACGGACACGGTACCTGTGCCTGGCAGGGGTGCTACGGACAGTATCAGGTACTAAGCCAGACTGGGTACTGTCATCAGAAGCAGGTTTTTGTTGACTGGAGACATGTCCTTGCTGGGACTGTCCAGAGCCACATGCACGTGGTCTCCTAGGGTGGTCTGATGACAGCATAGACCCAGCATTGCTGGGCTAGTACTGGCACTATGGGAGCAGCCGTGAGTTTGTTGTCCACAACGACTGCCAGCTGCTGCTGTTGCTGGCATTCATCCACGTTGACGCCTCAACCGCCCTGCGTTGCCCTGGCTCATGGACATGTAGTTGTGGAACAGATCTAATGTGTCCCCCCAACGTCTGTCAATGACCTCGGTGAAATTACAGATGGCAGCCGCAACGTCACGCATAGTGTCATTCATAGCAGTGCGATGTGCTCTCAGCTCCCTCAGACCCTGTCTGGTGTACCGTTCCATACTTGACTGTGCCTGTATTACAGCCCGGAACATAGCTGAGGTTGAAAGACCTCTGTGGGCACGTCTGACAGGGGCAGTACGACCACGGATGCTCCCACAAGAACCCCTGGACATCTGCCTGAGTGGTACCATGTCAGGACTCTGGCCATGGCTGTTGTGAGGGGATGCATGTGCCACTGATACCACATTACCCTGGTCAATGCCCACTGTATGCTGTCCATCACCTAAGGATATTGGTGACAATGGATGTCTTGGCAGGATGACTGTGCACATTGATGGGGTTGACAGCTGTGTACTGTCGATTGGCTGACCAACAACGGACCCTGGCACACCTCCCTGTGCCATTACACAGGTATCATCATTATCACTATCCCCAGCAGTAGATTCAGGTTCCTTGCTGCACACCACCAGAGCAGCACCAGAACCTGTGAGAAGAAGACAGGAAACACAGTTTACAATGTGCACACAATGTTACCACACATGCACACATGGGCACATGCACACATGCACACATGTGCACATGCACACATGGGCACATGCACACATGCACACATGGGCACATGCACACATGCACACATGGGTACATGCACACATGGGCACATGCACACATGGGCACATGCACACATGCACACATGGGCACATGCACACATGGGCACATGCACACATGCACACATGGGCACATGCACACATGCACACATCTGCACATGCACACATGGGCACATGCACACATGGGCACATGGGCACATGCACACATGCACACTCCTCAGTACATGAGGTACAAACACACAGACACAGACACACCTGCAATCACACACATAGCAATACCATTTTAGGGTATAATTACTATTACTATCATAAGTATTAAAGGAATGTTATTACACACTCACCAGCATGGATTGGCTGCCTTGCTGTTACACCAGAGGGACTTGCACAAATAAGACATTCATTGTCAGTGGGCACAACTGTGCCATTGATACTGTGAGTATGATACAGTTCAGTAGTACAACAGTTGGCTTTCACAGGTCTACTGCCGATATTGAGAATATCACTCTTGCACAATAATTACCAGGATAATAGCTACAAACACAGTATACACCTCACACATGCATAAACTACCAGTGTAGAGAACAGTCAACTATAGATATGGCATGCTACCTGCACACTCCAAGTCCTCCTGCTGGGTGGCTCCAGCCTCCATCATTACACATGTGTGGATGTTGTTGTTGTTGGGCTGGAGCCACAACACTTAGGAGGAGCCCCTCCAGTCTGGTGAGGGGGGGTGTATAGCCACCCCACCACCTGTGGCAAGCTGTTGCCTGTGGATATCAGATGCACGCTGATGGACATTTCTAATTAAATCACTGCAGTGATGGCGTACCTGCTCATATGTCCAGTTGTGCATGCCTATGTCATTTACCCGACGGACAAGGTCTTGCCACAGTGCAGCCCTCTCCTGCTGGTTCTGGCTGGTGCGGGAAAAGAGTGTGGCAAAATCCCACACCAGGCTCTGGTGTATCTCCTCTTCCTCTGCAGCAGAGTACGTGGGATTGCGCTGGTGCACCATTGCCCTGGAAGGAAAAGAAAAATATGTGAGCAAGTGATATGGCACACATAAAACTCTACTGTAGTGATAACACTGAACTGCCATATATAGCATCTGTCTGTCTATTGGGGGATACACATGTGAATGACCACACATCAGTGCTCAGCCAGCAACTCTGTGACAGTGCCTGGCACACTCCATACAACAAACAAGTATACTCCAGCAGTCGGCACACTGTTTGAGGTCCAATGCACAGCCTCACACTGGGGGTATGTATCAAGGTAATGTATGGGGAACATTGTCAACCCATGCAATGCACAGTACAAATGTCACTGGTAAGGCACCGTAGTCTTTGTTGCCATAACCATACCTACACCACAGTCACATACAGGGAACCACAGCACAACATATGGCAATGTAGTATGTTTGTATCCCAATACCTGACACATATTTCTCTGGCCTCAGTCCAAGGACACACACTACCATGACAGACACAAAGTCATGCTGAGCAATCACACCATTACAGAAATTGCACACAGTCAGTGGCACACACATTCCACCTCACATAGTTGGTATTGCAATGAGTACATGTGTGTGTGCATTGTGTCATAGGCAGTTAGTATGCTATTGGGCCTGGGCCTACAGCAGCATACTGTTATGCTACCCTGCCCCTTGGGACACATGTAATGTGGTTGTACTTGCTCCTGTCAAACAGTTACACAGGGTGACTCATATGGCATACTACCTATCTGCATAACATTCAACAGGGGTATGTCTGACATCTACTAATGGGGAACCTTGCTTTGTAATGCTGGGTGGTTTACTCCAGGGTATGGCCTATTTGTGGGTAGGAACCAGTACCTCCACCATGTGCTCTTTACTGCGGTGCCAAGGATGACAGACATAGGTCATTTATGCTGGAGATATTGTGAGGTGTTACCATGGTTGTTGGACAACTGTTATGGGTGTGACTTAACTATGTATATCCAGCAGTGGTATGCTCTGTGTCGGTAGTTTGAGATGCACTCTATCTGTGGTTTTGTCAGTCACTCAGCATAGGTAATGTGTTTGAGGGCATTATCACTGTTTGTTAGGTATGACTGTATCCTTCTCCCTTTCTGTAGTTGTCATGGGAGGTACATACCATGTAGGACATTGTGAGGTGTAGAGGGGTACAGTGACCTACATTTCACTAGCTGACACACCATTTCTGCTGACATGTACCATGTACATGTATTACAAGACTGGTGTGCCACTGTGAATATCACAGGGGAGGCTATTGGACACTTGTTTCCCATGTTCCCTCCTGACACATCCAGTAGTAGGCAGGCAACCACATATGTGGTGGTTAGTGGTGTAAGTGTTTTGGAATGGTGTATGGTACTCCTGTATCCGCACTGGTGTTCAGTACATGCCTTTGTCACCAGGCACCTGTTGCAATACATCTGCACACATGTGCCTCTCTCGGTATAAATATATATATATATATATATATATATATATATATATATATATATATATATATAGAGAGAGAGAGAGAGGGGGGTGAGAGATAGAGAGATATTCATATACATACATATCTGTACACATTCATATCTGTCTGTATATGTGTATGTATCTATATATATCTCTATATATGTATGTGTCTATTACATAATATGCGTATATACATATTCTATCCATATATCTATATATGTTCATAGGTTCATAGGTAGGTAGTAGGCTATCGGCCCTAGGGCCCATACAAGCCTAGCCAATAAATGTACCCTGGCTTTCGCCACCCAAGAAAGGTATTTTCCTATGCCCCTGTCGAGCAGAGCCACAGACGTGATCCCCGGGGTGAATTCCCCATTTCCCATCCAATCATCAAGATCTTTCTTGAAGAGTGCTAATGAGGAGCTCTGTTTGACATAGATAGGTAGTCTGTTCCAGAGTATGGGAAGTGCCTGGGACAGGACTATCCCTCCAGCATGTTCTGTCCCTTGTGGTGACAAGGTTAAGGTCCCTAGAGCGTGTAGCTCAGAGGGATTGGGATTTCTTTAAGTGGAGCATGTCCAACAGCTCTAGGTTTGACATAGCTGTGTATGTTAGGCAGAGATCACCCCTGAGTAGGCGATATGCCATGTAGTCAAGCTGTAGTTTTTTGAGACGGTCTGCATAGGGCATTAGTTTGAGGCCAGTAATCCTCTTTGTGAGGTATTTCTGTGGTCTTTGCAGTTGTTGTAGTTGTCCTGTGAGGTACATACCAAAAGGGGCATTGTACTCTATTATGGGTCTAATAAGTGATGAGTTGAGGGGAACAATGACCTCTTATTTCTGGATGGGAATCCTTTTGTGATGAGATGAGCCACGTAGAAGGATTTCCCGACCACTGTGGCGATGTGATTATCAAAGGAGAGACTACTGTGCACCTGTGTCCCAAGGTCTATTATCACATTTTTGTCATTAAGTAGACTACCAGCTATGTGGTAGGTCATGGGTACAGAGTTTATACCACAGGGATGACAATACACATTTTGGTATTGAGCTTCAGGCCATGGTTTTGACACCAGGTATCTGTCTCAGTGAGGGCCTTTTGTAGTTTGCCCACATCGTTAGGAGTTGCGATTATGGCTCCTAGTTTGCAGTCATCTGCAAACTTTGTTAGCCACAGATCTTCTCTGTTGGCCTGCACTTCAGAGAAGTAGATACCAAACAGGGAAGGACCCAGGACTGAACCCTGTGGTACTCCACTTGTCACTGGTCTGATGTTGGATTTGTAATACGCTACTTTCACAGTGTGGGTTCTGTCCGTGAGCCAGTTGGCAACCCATCTTATGACATAGGGATTTATACCTAGTTTAGTGTGCTTATCTATAATTCCAGAATGGGGGATGGTGTTGAAAGCCTTGGCAAGGTCTACATAAGCTGTGTAAACCATTTTACCATCATCTATGGCTTTGATGACTGCTTCAAAGAAGTCAATCATGTTTAGGAGACATGATCTGCGTTTTACAAATCCAAACTGAGTAGGGTCCAGAGTTTGGAGATTAGCAATGTCTTTGTTTACGAGTTCCATGATGGCACATTCCATGTCCTTGCAGACCAGGCTCATCAGGCTAATGGGGCGGTGGTTACTGTGGTCCATCGTGGCTCCCCCTTTGTGGAGTGGGATGTGTTGTGGTGTGCCATTCAGTGGCTACAAAGCCTGAGGTGAGGCTATGATTGAACATGGTACTGCGGTAGGGTGCCAGTTCATTCAGTGGTTCATGTAGAACACAGCCTGGGATATTGTCAGGTCCCATGGATGCTGTGTTCTTGGCTTTGGGGAGTGTGTATTTTACCTGTGCAGCCATGATTATAGGGACTTTGCATTCTTCCAGTATAGAGATGGGCCCTCTAGGGGGTGAGAGGGGGGTAAAGTTAGCACTGAACCTATCTGCATGGATGTTGGCAATATCAGTTGGTTCTGTATATTTAGTGCCATTATGCTGTATCTCACAGCAGATCTGAGTGTTCCCATTTAGATTCTTGACATAGCTATAAAATGCTTTGTGGTTGTCTTTAGAGTCAGTGGCAATTTTGTTTTCGTAACTAGCTTTGGGGGATTTTATGAAGGATCTCAGCTTCTTACTGAGGTTGACCAGGGAGTTCCTCCAGTCATGGGAATTTACTTATTTTTGCAACAGTTTCTTTCTTCTGATGTAGAGTTTGTTTATGGCAGAGGACCACCAGACTGGCTTCCTTTGTCTGGGGGATAACATCTTGGTTCTATTAGGGATAGCATGATCCATGCACTCGTGTAAGTGCTTATATAGTGCATTTGTGTAGGATTCGGCAGTCATACCTCTATTGTCTGTCTGCATGGGTGTCATGCAGTTTGCCACTTCTGTCTTAAGAAGTGTAACATTGGCTTTTGAGAAGTTTGTTATGATGGTGTCCCTAATTGGGGCAGGGGGTGAGATGTGCATGTCTAGGCTGATTACCTTGTGGTCGGATCTGACCAACGAGGAATTGACCTCTGGTGTGGAACATCGGTTTCCCATGTTGGTGATGACCAAGTCTGGCATATTGCTGCCCCTGGTGGGGGTGTGAATAAGTTGATCCAAGGCATTGGTATTTATGAATTCTAGACAACGTTGAGCAATAGATTTGGTACAGGAGTAGTTTTTCCAGTTAATGGTGGGGTAGGTGAAATCAGCCATTATTAGGGTGTTGGGTTGTACACAATACTTTCCAGTGTATCATGAAATGAGGGGTGTGAATTCTGGGGCATGGTGGGGGGTCTGTAGCAAGCTACGATTTGGATTGCGGTCTTGCCCAGAGTTAGTTGCAATTGGATACCTCAGATGCATTATGCTGTGCAACTAGCCTGGAGGTGTGGATATCCTTAATGAATATGGACACGCCTCCGCCTTTAGTGCTTCTTTCTGGGTTAGGTGGCCAAAAGGTGTGGTATGAATTGAAGCCTGGTAATGCAGGGGTGCTCTCTGGAGCTTTGAACCAGGTCTCTGTCACTGCACAGATGTCGCAGATGTCACCGTTTACAGTGGTGAATTTGTCATTTGAACCTTGCCTGACAAAGGCACTATAGGGGTGGCATGAGTCTTAGCCAGTATCCGGAATCCTGAGGGCGACAGGTGCAGGCCATCTCTGGCAAAGCATCATGGACTGTCGATCATGTCGTCCCAGGCAGACAGATGCTGGATCCCCTTAGAATGACACCAGAAGCTTAACCAATTGTTGAGGTCAATCATTTTGTCCATGTACTGTGGGATCATTCTGGGTCTATCTATTTCTACATCCCTCTCTGTCTATGTATACATATATGCATATTATATATACATATATAAATATACATACATATACATATAATATGTATATATATATATATATATATATATATATATATATACCTTTTTATTTACACATACGAATACACACACTAACATACTGCTAAACAGTCATTACTGTACAACCTACATAGTACGTTGCACTACAACCTACATTGATATGTGCACATAGCATCCTTCACATACATATGTATGTCCAGCCTTCACTAACAGTTGCAGTATGTCCCCTGCCCTATGCACATCTTTATAAATATATATATATATATATATATATATATATATAGACTGCTAACACATATGGAGGGTTCACAGTATGTAGACTATTACATTATTAGTTTACATTACCTTTGTTGGACACTGCTATTTTTGATGGCTTGCTGCTTGGTAGCCTGCTGTTCTGTAATGTTGTAGTTTTGGCAGTCTATGTCTCTTATTCGTTTTTTTTTTTATTTCTTTGTTTTTATTTATTTTTCCTCTCTCTCTCTCTCTCTCTCTCTCTCTCTCTCTCTCTCTCTCTCTCTCCAGCTGTTGCAATGAACGTATTGCATGTGTGGATTGGGAGTACAGGCTGCTTTTGTAGGTATATGCAGATGTGCATGTGATGGCCTCTGCACCAATTGTTAGCCAGCATTTGCTAATTGCATGCAGCCTGCTGTGTGGTAATTGCAGTTCTCACTGTGATTTTACGACAGTGCTATAAAATGTTAGGTGAGGTAGGCGTAGCCCTTTCAGATTTTCAAGGTGGGGACCATGCTGGTATGCTGTGGACACTGTTGTGTGAGCGTAAAGGTTGGTATGTCTCTCATATCTCAGGCTGTGTTGTAGGCACTGACATGCATGTTGTACTGACACCTGATATTGCTTCCTCCAGTTTATTCTTCTCAGTGTGTATGTTAACTGACACCTAATAATACTAATACTGTTTAAATGGGAGTATGTGCTTTCCTGTGGGACTTGTGGAGTAACTGCTTTGCAGCAGTGGCTCTTGCAATTTGTTGCTATGGCTTCACTATTTGGCCTTTACATTCACTCCTTGGAGGCCTGCTAGGTGTCTTTACTGGAATGTGTTGCTATGGCTTTCCTATTTTCCATTCACATTGTTTCTGTAGGCTACACACTAAAGTGTGCTAGCCGATTTACAGCATCTATAGCATTTACTGTCTGTTTTTTTCCTTGTCTCTGTAATAAAACAAAAAAATCTCTTGTTTTCCCGCCTTACTGAACTAGAGTAGTCCAGTTTCAGAGTTGCTGATCCCTGGGCTTTGTTTTTAGCTCCTGTTACTGATCCATTGCCTTATTAGGGAGGAGGGAAGTTTCTTTGCTTACCAGTGGGAGTGGGAAGCACTGAGCAGCCTTTCTGTCCGATTTGGTGAAGTTTCAGCCAGAAACTAGTAGTCCATTGGTCGTTTTGGGCCATTTCCTAGCTCCTTTCAGCCCCCTGCTATAAAACACGCTAAACACGCATTTTCCAGCTTGTACCAACTCAGCACAGATCCTCGTGGTGGCCTGCAGAGTGATCCAAGCAGCAGAGAGCTAAAGAGTGACTTTCTACCAGATATAAGTATTTTTTGTGGCTTTCCCACTGTTATTTAAGCTAGCGACTGCATTTCGCCTGTTTTACTGCTACTTTAAGTGATTTCTACATTTTACACTGTTTATTGCACTTTAAGTTACTAATTGTTGCAAATTGTTTCTGTAGGCTACACACTAAAGTCGCTAGCGATTTACAGCATTTATAGCATTTACTGTCTGTTTTTTTCCTTGTCTCTGTAATAAAACAAAAAAATATCTCTTGTTTTCCCGCCTTACTGAACTAGAGTAGTCCAGTTTCAGAGTTGCTGATCCCTGGGCTTTGTTTTTAGTTCCTGTTACTGATCCATTGCCTTATTAGGAAGGAGGGAAGTTTCTTTGCTTACCAGTGGGAGTGGGAAGCACTGAGCTCTTTTGTCTGATTTGGTGAAGTTTCAGCCAGAAACTAGTAGTCCATTGGTCGTTTTGGGACAATTCCTAGCTCCCTTCAGCCTCCTGCTATAAAACACGCTAAACGCACGTAAGTGCGATTTAGCGCGGAGTTACCACTGTTGCACACAAGAGCAGCGGCGGTTAAACAAGGTTAAACTATTTGGGCCATCTAAATTCCACTCTTCCAATTTTCCCTTAGAACTACCTTCCTCGAGCTGTACTGCTGATCTAACCAGCATATCCTATAACTGAAAAGTTCATCTCTACTTGATTCCCAAGTAGACTATTCTCTATCTGTAAAGCCTAGCACTTACTCCTACAGTACTTGCACCTTGATAAAGCACTCTTATTATAGATAGTACCCCACCAGCCTAAAACCCACTTCCCCGGAGTCCGTTGAAAGTCTCTTTATCTACTACTTCTAGTATGTCGAGGATCAGTTGCTAGTGTCCTCTCCAGCTCAACTGGTGAACCTGGGAATATTGAGGCAATGTTACAATTGCCTCATGTACTGAACAATCCTCTCCTTCTCCCACAAAACACAAATACATGCGAGATGCAACTATACGGCCAAACTGGAGGCTGAGCTCTCTCAACATAGGACTGGCAAGACCAGACTGGAGGAGAAGGTAACCACACACAATACATACCCAGTCACACATGGTACCATCACAACTTCAAATCATACACATACACAAAGACATACTCGGAGGCTCTGATCAAAAATTTACCAAAACAGCAGAGGCCACCAAAGCAGACACCCAAACAACTACCACCTCACGACCCAACACATGCAACACATAGACCACACAGTCAGAGTGTCAAACAGTCACAGCCCTTAAGGCCAAACAAAATGCCAGACACACTTGTCATTGGTGATTCCATAGTCAGACACACTGACGTCCCGCTCACCAGACTGAGTAAAGAGAAGGTCACAGTAAGCTGCCTGTCGGGTGCTAGAATCCGCCACATAGCATAAGCACTCAGGTCTCTCAACAGCAGGTACAAGTGCGACTCAGTCATTGTCCACGCTGGTGTCAACGACCTGAGACGTACCTCCTTGGACTACATGAAAGGGACATCGAGGAGCTCTCTGATTATGTAGCCCAGGCAGGTATGACCCTGACCTTGAGCAGTATCCTACCTTCACCTAGAATGATGCCACAATACAGTGATAAGATGATCAGCTTTAATAATTGGCTTAAATTCTGGTGTCATTCAAAGGGATCCAATGTCTGTCTGCCTGGGATGACATGCTGGACAAGCCACGCTGCTTCAAGGACGGCTTGCACCTGTCACCCTGGGCTTCGGATATTGGCAAAGGCTCTTGCCACCCCATAGTGCCTTTTTAGGCAAGGCTCAAATTCTAAACCTACCACCCTAGAACACCAAAAGGAAAAAACTAAGGGTAATGCTGCTCAATGCCAGAAGTCTCAATCTCAAGATGCACGCACTCGAGGCCCTACTCAATATGGAGAACATCGATGTCTGTGCTGTGACAGAAACCTGGTTCAAGGCTCCTGAGAGCACCCCAGCACTAACAGGTTTCACCTCATATCATCGTTCGGCCCCAAAATCCGGACAACACCAAGAAAGGAGGGGAGGTGTCCATATTCATAAAGGACACCCACACCTCAAGGTTGGTGGCAACGCACGATGCATCGGAGACCATCCAGGTGCAATTAACCATAGGCAAGACTGCTCTGCAATTTGTAGCATGTTACAGGCCACCCTCTCAAACTCAGGAACCTCGCATGGCCTTCCTGAAAACATTGGAGGGGATCAATGTATCTCCAAACACCATCATACTAGGTGACTTCAACTACCCTAATATAGACTGGGAACACTACTCAAGCCCGAACACTCTAACCCAAAGATTCCTGGAGTTCATAAACTCAAATGCCATGGAACAACTAGTCACCATCCCCACAAGAGGAGAAAACATACTTGATCTCATCATCACGAACATGGGTTCAAAATGTTCAACACCGGAAGTATACCCCTCACTAGTGAGATCAGTTCATAAACTAATCTCGCTGGAGGTCCTCATCCCGCCCCACCTGAAACAAAAAGACCACAGTGAAAAACTTCTCAAAGCCGATTTCACACTTCTAAAACTAGTGTGGTCTCCTTTAAGGCCCCTGAGCCAGTAGTAAACATTACTCAAACCGCTGAATCACTTACAAATGCCTTCTACCAGCATCTACAGGACTGCATGGATCAGGCAATCCCAAACAAAACTAAGACTCTCTGTACCAAAGGCAAGCGTCCAGTCTGGTGGACCCCAGCCATAAACAAGCTCTACAACAAAAGGAGGAAGCTACTACAAGATAGAGCAAAATCCTTGAAAGGTAAGACACCTTTGATCATTATAAGTAAAAAACTAAGAGCTGTCATAAAATCATCCAAGGCAAATTTTGAGAGAAAAATCGCCAAGGACTCTAAAGAGAATCATAAGGCCTTCTTTAGCTATGTTAGAAACCTAGGAGGAAACTCCCAGATATGCTCAGAATTAGTTCAAAATGATGTGAAAATTACTGAACCTACACACATTGCCAACATACTGGCTGACAGGTTCAGTGCAAACTTCTCCCCTCCCCAAAGGAGAGATATCTATTCCAGAGGATTGTAGCCCCAAACATCTCCAACGCCCAGGTGAGAACTGCCCTCACTAAGGAAAAAACACAGCATCCATGGGACGGATGGTGTCCCCGGCTGTGTGCTTCACGAACTCAACAAATAATTAAACCCTCATGTAAGACAGCTGTGTAATCTTAGCCTCACCTCAGGATCATGCAAGGAGTGGTGCACGGCGACTGTGGTCCCACTTCATAAGGCGGTGCCTCCACAGACCCTGGAAATTACCGCCCCATTAGCTTGACAAGCCTTATCTGCAAAGCCATGGAGAGGATCATAATGGAACTCATAAATAAAGACATAGGGAACTTGCAGACTTTGGATCCAACCCAGTTTGGCTTTGTCAAAGGCAGATCCTGCCTCTTAAACTTGGTTGACTTTTTCGAGACTGTCACCAAGGCCATTGATGAGGGAAAGGCAGTCCATACAGCCTACCTCGACCTGGCAAAGGCCTTCGACACAATACCCCACTCAGGTATCATCGAAAAACTCATCAGCTTGAATGATACATCACAAGATGGGTTGCAAACTGGCTAAGTGACAGAACCCACAGGGTCAGAGTTGCTGGAGCCATGTCAGACTCAAAGCCTGTCACAAGTGGTGTCCCACAGGGCTCAGTCCTGGGTCCACTCTTGTTCGGCATCTACTTTTCTGAAGTACAAGCAAACACAGGAGGGTTATGGCTGACAAAGTTTGCAGATGACTGCAAACTGGGCGCCATAGTCGAAAACACATCTGACACAGATATCCTCCAGAAGGGCCTCACAGAAACGGATAACTGGTGCCAGAGCCATGGCCTGAAGTTAAGCCAAAAATGCATAGTCATACCCTTGGGAAAAACAAGGTTACCGTAGCTACCATATAGATGGCAATCCACTGAGCACAGAAAAAGTCATCAGGGATCTGGGGACCCAGGTTGACAGTAGCCTTTCGTTTGACACTCATGTTGCTAAAGTAGTTAGGAAAACCTTCTATATCGCCCACCTGATCATGAAGGGATTCACATCTAGATCAAGGGAGGTCATCGTCCCTCTGTACTCATCACGCATTAGACCTATGATTGAGTACAATGCCGCGTTCGGAATGTATCTGACCAGACACCTGCTGCAGCTTGAAAGGCCCCAAAAGTTCCTCACCAAAAGGATAAAGGGTCTCAAAAATATGTCTTATGCTGCCCGACTGAAAGAACTCCAGCTCTATTCAGTCTCATACCGCTTGCTCAGAGGTGACCTGTGCCTGACATATAAGGCCATGTCAAACCCAGATTTGATGAATATGCTTCACCTCAAAAATCTAGATCCCTCAGAACCACAAGGGTGGGAGACTTAAACCTTGACACGGTTATAAATAGAACGTGCTGGAGGGACAGATTCATCACCCAGAGACTCCCTATGCTGTGGAACAAAATCCCGGTACATGTGAGGCAGAGCACCTCTCTGGCCTTGTTCAAGAGGAATCTTGACCAATGGATGGGAGATTGCAGATATACCCCAGGGATTACTTCAGTGTCACTGCTTGACAGAGGCACAGCAAAATGATAGGCATAGTTTTTATTCAAACTAAAGTGGTGGCGAAAGCCACATAACTATGGGCTAGGCTTATAAATGCCCTTGGGCGGATAGCCTAGTATGAACCTATGAACCTATGAACCTATGAACCTATGAACATTCACCCCTTGTAATGCTTGCTATATTTCTTTCAGCAGCAATTCCTTATATGTTTGTTGTGGTTTGGTGGTACTGCATGCAGTCTGGTCTGGCCAAGGTGTGGGGCTTGACACCTACAAGGGTATTTTATTTTGCTGCTGAGCAGTAGTGGCACCTTGTACTTTGTACTAACAGTTATGGATAGCAGGCACATGCAGTGCTTGTAAACTGCTATACTGTCCTTCTGTTATTAGTTGGATACCTCCTTTGATATTTGTGGGTTGTACACCTACATGTGGGTGTGCTTGTGGAAGCTATTCTACAGCTATTCACAAACTGTGTGACAGCAGACAGAATGCTATGCCTGTGAGTTTGTGACACTTGCAGGCCTCAGATACTCACTCTCAGGTGTATCTTTTATCAGCCTCAGGGAATGGTCCATATCAGTGGGATACACCCATGATATATTTCAGACATTCTGCAGTTGTGACTGTGGGGTTTTTTGAGCATGTGTATTAATACACCATTTCTGACATGCACGTAGTGCATACTTTCAGTAGTTGACAGTTACCATTATGTGGGACAAAACACCTTTCTGCCTACTGTTAGTACATTTCACAGGGAGTCAGTGGGGCACAGTTAACATTTGTTTTCAAATCAGGGACATCCCTGTAAATCAGTCCCAGTTGCGAGGTCTGGCCTCTTACCTGTTCAAATATGGCAGTGTTTATCCTGCTCTGATAGTGTGTGTGGTTTGCAAGATGCTACTGTCACATTATTACCTACTAGCTACCGACTAGCATGGCTGTTTCTCTTCTCACACTAATGTTATATAAATCCACAAGAATTGCCAGTAAAGATACAAGAAAAGCTTTGTGTAATAGCCTTCCTATATTCCCTTTACATTCAGTCCTACTATTTCATGATATATTGTTTTCAGCACAAAGTTCTTGTATATCAGTTATGGCTTAGTGGTAAGTCATGCAGACTAGTGTTTCCAAGGTCCTGGGTTCGAGACTAACAGAGGAATCTTATTTTGCTGCTGAGCAGACTACAGGTCTTGTCATTCAGAGTGACTAAGGCACTTTTAAGCAGTTGTAAGTGGGTTTGCGCAGAGCTCACGCATGCGCATTGTCGCTTAGCTTTGCGCACACACGCTTAGCTAAGCGCACACAAGTGCACTCCTGCTTACAACTGCTTAAAAGTGCTTAATCTCGTGCACACCCATGCTAATTTCTTTGAAAGAAAAGAAAATGGAAAGATAGGACAGTGGTGAAAAAGGGGGCACAAAGAGGGTAGGACAGTAGGTAAACAAGCTCGGGATTTGCAGGAAGGATGTAGGAAAGGCCCATAGCTGCCCATTTCTTTATCAGCAACAGCTGTGCATATGTCTGTAATTTGGTGTGAAATTTGAAACCTTCCACCCCTGACAGAGGGGTGAGGACAACAAAATATGTTGTACAGCCAATTGTAATTACCACTTTACATGTCCAGCAGACATGTCTGCAAAATGGGCAGCTATGTATGGGGCATAATTTTTTTGCGGGAACAGAGTGCCCTTTTTTTTTTTTTTTTTTTTCAGGTGAGAGTGGAATGTGAGGTACAGGAAGTAGGTATATTTGGGGAGGTAGGTAGGGGAGGTTAACAGACAAGACAAACAAGACGCATACAGGGGCGGAGTATGACACATGTGGGGGGAAACACAATTGACGGGGACGGATGTTGGGATATCGTGAGCCCATGACCCCACAGATGGCAACAGTGGAACTGAGATCCCCACCCATGGGCAGTTGCCACTGTGCCTTCATAGCCCAGGACGGGGCTGTGCTAGGGGCTGTGTAGGATGGGCAGCAGGGACACCCGTGAGTTGTGCCACATGAGCCTCAAGCTGGCGTAGGGGTTCAAGCACAGAATGCCTGATCTCGCTACACACCACAGACCGGACACTTTGGAGGGTGAGTGGACGGTCTCCTCCGGCCATGCTTGCAGAGGGGGGACAAGCCCCATCCCCTGCAGTGCTTCCACCCGAAGGAGGCACAGGGCCACCAGAGGAGGTTCCGGCCTGGGCACTAGTGCCAGGTGCACTCGCCAGTTGAGGTGGGAGAGGTGGGTCCGCTGGAACCCGCCTTCCCTGTTGTCCTATGTTTAGACATATTTTATGACATTTTGGGTTAGTAACAAACAATACCATTCAAAATTAGTTGTAACAGCATGCATCAGTATTCCCATTAACCAAACACCCATGAATTCCAAACATTTAACAGCAAGCATAACACATGCATATTTTGAACAACAGTACACAATCCAACAGCATGCAGGGTCAATTGATGTCAACAGGCCATCAGGTTTGGATATGTGAATAGGGCACATGCAGCAACGTACATGCAAATATGTTTGAACCAACAGGACAAATGTCCATAGGAATTGATTGTGAATATGCATACCAAGTTTGTTGTGGAATGGCATTTTGGCTATGTAAGTGCATCTCTCACAGGTTGTAGTGTTGAGTGGTAGGAGGAGAGGGTTGTCTGTGTACATGTTGCAATTGCTGCATTGCCCCAGTATGCCCAGATTCACCAGGTGGACAGTAGAAATCAACGGAAGCTGACCCTTGGACATGCCTGGTTTGCGGCTTTTTTTTTTTCTTTGTAAAGTATAGGAGCTGTTTCCTTAGCAAGGTACTTTGCAATTATAGGCTGTTTAGTGCCTACTATTAATTTCTCCTTGTTAACAAGGAGAGTTCAGTGTTTGTATGAGTTTAAGGCTGCCTAGTGCTTTCCAGCAGGTATTAGAGAAAGTGCTAGTCACAGGGATGCTTAAAGGTAAGATTGAAAAGAATGCACTCTGCAGTGTGCACTAGAGAAGTTAGATGTGAAAGTAGGTAACTTGAGTTTTACCTGTTTAAAAAGTTAAGGTTTAGTGGAGAATTACTATTTTTTAAAACAGCAAGATGGATTGAAAGGGGTGGTCACTTTTGTATTTTGGTACTATGAAATACTGTAGGATGGCCAATAAATTTAAATAATTGAAGAGGTGGGATTTCAAAAATGATGATTTTGTGATTACTCACATAAGCCAGTGAAAGTAGAGAGAAATGAGAAATATGGTCAGATTAACATAAGAAGCGAGCAACTAGAAAGACAGTGGTTTCTGCCTGACTCAGAACAGAGAGAGCTGTGGTCTCTTTTGAAGTTTTAATATGCTGTTAAAACAGAATGCAAGCAAAACACAAGGTAAAGAAAACAAACTACAGTATTCAAAATATAGAAAGGCAATACAGTAATACAAAAAATAAAAGCAAACTAACCTTTCCTTCACAGCAAAGTGTAGCAGAGTCTGGATGAGCCTTTCTAATCATACAGTACCAGCAGAATCTTTCTTCTAGTGTTATTTGAATTTTATTAATATGTGACTACACTGACCTCTTTTACAAGCTGTCTCACTTATATTGTATAACAATTACAAAAATATAATTACTAACCTGCCTGGTGGAGCAACCGCTCCAGCCTATCACCATAGGCTCGCCTATTCGCAGAACGCACACCTGCAGCTGTAATATAAATGAAGTAATATTGGAACATACATCTCCATAATATCAGCTAGGATAATTCCTTACATACATAATTACATGGATACTTACTCAGTAGTGAGGCGTTGGGCATTTACCGGGCCTCCTGGATCCAACAGTTCAGTTGGTCCTGCTTCCATTTCTTCAGGTCCACATGATGGTGACGGACCTGTTCACCAGTCCTTGGTATGCCTGTGGCACTGGTGAGATCATGTGCCAACCGGTTCAACGCCTCTGCCTTATATGCACCCCACAGAACCTGGCCCTGCATGAGTTGAGCCTCATGATCATGGACTAGGAGCCAAACCATGTATTTGGACTCCTCAACACCCCACCTCTGTGCTCAAAAGCGACTACCCACTCCTACACCTGCCATCCTGACTGCAAATAGGTTCCACAATCAGTTATGCTGTATATTCCCACCTATGGGGCTTATATATGCCGTTTTTCCTGCACTTATCTGTGATTGGCCATTTTGGAATTGTATCAGCTTCACAAAACCTGCTTTGTCATACTTCTATTTCCATTCATTCCTATATATATGCTAATACTGCATTTTTCAGTACAGCTGTCATGGCTTAGTGGTTCAGTACTTTGACTTAGATGCACAGTATCCTGGGTTTGAGCCTGGGCATTGCTTTTTTTTTTATTTTACTACTGTCTAGACAGGCTAGGAGGTGTGTCTGTTTAAAGGCGGCTTTGATACAGGTTGCTCAACGTTGCATGCCGGTAAGCCGGTTGGCGCGCTGAGCAGCTCCGCGCAAATGGGTTACGCTGCTTAACGCGTAATTTGGCTATGAGCATGCATATTACGCTGTGAGAAATTTTGCGCAACTACGGGCACACAGTTTCAGCATGTTAAAGTGCAGCTCAACTCCAGGCACTCATATTACATCTGTTAAACCACTGGTCACCTACGGGCAAACATACTCAGCTTGTTAGAGCGCTGCTCAGCTATGGGCACTTATAAAATATTTTATTTTTTTATAGTGTCAGATTTCTTCATAAAAACATGGCCCATTTCATTGCATTTTACTTAAATTATAATTGTATATATATATATATATATATATATATATATATATATATATATATATATATATATATATATATACACATATATGTCAGGGGATTGTTTCGTGCTTATTTCTCTAAAAATAAAAAATTATGTTGTTGGGGCTCGAACCGTGACTGCCTCCTCTTTGGCTGATGTCTCTACCACTATGCTATTGCTACTTGGCTTATTTTGCATATTTAGATCTTATATGCTTTTTCAATGACTGCTAACTGTGGCTGAGCGAAGGGCACACCCGCGCAAATGAGCGCAATTACGGGCAAACATTTTTGAAATACAAAAAAAAAAATTAAACTGCTCATTTTTATGTTTACATTTCAGTTGGGTTAATAGTCTGTAGAGGCATGTGTGCTGTTGTGTTTCTTGACATTTCCGTGGACTCGCTCGTGGGAGTTTCCTTTTGGGACTGTGATTCTTCTGGGGGCGTGTCCCTTTGCAGGTCTCACCATGCAGACACGCCCCCCCACATTGCTACACGGACAGTGTTAGCCTAGGGTGTGATTCAGCATGCCCTCATGAATATGCATGGCATGCTGACATCACCCATTTAACTGCAGCCTCCGTGTAAGACTTGTTAACTCTTACACGGAGGCTTTGTGAATCCTGCAGTATATCTATTAAAGTCAATGGGTTGAACAACCCCATGAAAAGGAGTAGTGTCAACAAATATTTAATGCTACATAAAGCAGATTTTGCATTCATTCAGGAATCCCACTTAGTAACAGAAGATCTAAACAAATTAACCTTTAAGGATTATATGATTTTGGTAAATTCAAATTACAACCACAAAATATGAGGTGTCCTAATTATATACAGAAAATCAATAAGAATTCCAGAAATAGTTGACTCATACTCAAGCAATGATGGTATGCTTTCTTTAGTCATACTAAAACTAGATAAAACGATGTACACATTTGCAAACATCTAGTGGATACTGGGTACTGGGACTAAAACTGTGAAAAAAACATTTAGACACCATAACATTAAAGTCTAAAGGTGAGTTACTATTAGCAGGTGATTTTAATTGTATCTTGTCTTCCACAGATACCACAAGCTCTAAGCCCTTCAATATGTTCCCTGTTGCCAAGCACTTGAGCAACTACATAAAAGACAGAAACCTACTTGACAATAACAGTATAAAAATATTATACTCCCTGAAGTATTCTCACTACTCTTACAGATTTGGTACACAGACCAACATAAAGAAAGTCTTTATAACCAGTTCTTTACTAGTGAAAACTGATAATGTAATGCTGACATCATGCCCTATGTTTGACCCCAATGCTATCACCATCAGTCTAACCCTTAATTCTGATCCCTTTAACTTCTGCCAAAGACTTCCTGATTATCTAGTAACAGTACAAGAATTTAAAGAATGGTTTCTAGATGAAATAATGCCCCCTCTCCCCATTACTCTTTGCCCTGGCTATTGAGCCTCTTGCAAATTACGTTAGAAATAATGACAGCATTAAAGAATATAAAGTGTCAGACAAATTATACCCCAAGGCACAACTGTTTGCTGATGACTAAAAATGTCTACTGATATTGAAAATTTAGTAGATCACATATTACATAATCTAGACTTCTTTGCAAACATCTCTGGTCTAAAATTCAATCACAACAAAACTCAGGCACTTCTAGTGAATAAAAATGTTACTATGAAACTTGGATCAAAAAGAGACATAAACTGGCATATATAGGCATCATTATTGAATCTAATTATAAAAAATCGCTCACATCTAATGACCAGTAACTTATAAACTCAATTACTAGTCTAATTGACAGTTGGAACAGACTCTTCTTCACATTTGAAGACAGACTAACTTTAATCAAAATGATACTGTTACCTAAAATCTTATTCATTGCCCAAGCTCTAATAATTCCCCCACCAGTCAAAATTAAGCAGAAAATAAACAGAAAATTAATAACTTATTACTCAACTTCCTTTGGTATCCCCACCCGCCAAAAAAACAAGAATTTCTCTTCTCTGGCATACCACAAGCTGGGATGCAGGAGGTATATTGCTTCCAAATATTGATTTTTATTTAAACTCTGCATTTGTTAACATAGTGTTGCTTTGGAATAATAATTATTATAAATCATATTGGAAATCAATACATGAAACCTTACTTCTTAATAGTAGTAGGACATTGCTTGAACCATACACTCAAATACATGCAAACGTCTTTATATGAGCTTTAAAAATATACATTCAAAGTGAAAGGTCAAAACTTGTTCTCATACCTCTTATAAACCAAATATTGCTGTTGTTTAAACAGCTTATGTTTGCTAATCAATTATTTAAGAATTTATTAATATTTATGTTTCCTATTGCTTACACAAATGAATGTTTGATATCTTTTGATACTTAGAAAATGTGAATTTAAGAGAGGTGACCTATTATATTGGAATCACTTTCAGCTAATAAAATAAGTTCTGCAGACTATTTGATCAGCAGATATAGTTTGCAAAATTGCAATTGGCTGGACATCCAAACTTGTAAGGATTTTATACAAACTAAACTTGTACCCTGATTAGAGGCATACAATAAGAGTAACTTAAAAATCTTGGATTTTATCTCAACAATTATTAATAGCTCACCCAAGAACACTTCATACATCTCTGTTATTTATAAAATTCTCAGAAATGGTTTTAGCAAAACAGATGTTTCTTTTTGGAATTATTCAAGTGAAGTTAATAGACAAGTATTCTCAGTAAAAGATATAAAACTTTGTTTACAGTTGGTAAAGAAATCCACATCTTCCCTGTATGCATATGAAAAATTTTACATAGATGTTTTTTCACCCCACATAGACTATCAATAATGTACAAGAAAGATTAAATGAAATGCTAGAGATGTGGACACCCTGATGCTGACCGGAGACATATGGTTATTGCAAAATAATTTCCCCATTTTGGTTAGACTTTATCTTTGTAAAGCTCTATGACAGCTGTATAATTTCTGACTCCCTTATCCTTTACAGTTTTCCTGCTCCTGAAGTCATTCCTAAAAACTAAACATTTTTACTATGGTCTGTCCTCTCTATAGCAAGGAAAATTGTTACTAAAAATTGGAAATCCCAATCTACTCCTAAAAGTTGAGTTAAAGTTGAGTTTATTCATCTTGTGAAATGCATTTGTAAGAATAAGATTGCTACTATAAAAGCAAGGACTAACAACACAACTCATAATTGAATTGCTTGAACAACATTAAGTCTTCTATGTATATTGCTTTTTTGTTGTTGTGGACATTATATATCATTTGTTTTTTCTTGTTACTGTACTGTTAAGTTATTGTGTTATAAAATGAATAAAAACATTTTGGGAAAAAAAAGGAAATACCCATTCAAATGGTTTATACCTTTCCAGCAATTTAAACAGCACATGCTGAAAAGAAACATAGATCTCACAGAGGCTTCTGCTTTTCTGAAATGGGGTTTCCATCCATGTAAACAAAGTACTTCCCTGACCTAATTCTAACACAATCTGGATGAATGGATGGAAATCACATATTTATACTTAGGGCAATCCCATTTTCTCTGCTAGACAGAGGGTATTGACATACTACTAACCTGCAACTTGACAATTTCCTTTCTATTAAAGAAAACAAGTATCACTTTGGCATTCTGCTTGGCTAGGCTTAACAAGGCCTTTAAAGCCATTAACCTAGCATCTTTCTATTTTTTTTAAATATGTATCTGCTAAGTTGTTTTGTTTTGTAATTCACTTTCCCTGTATGTCTAAGCAAGCTACATGAGCTGAATTTGGATTGCCTGCCTTCAGCTGTTGGTACATATGAAGTAACACATGAAACACCTATTTAGTTATTTATTTATTGACGTTTGATTACCGGGAAAGTCTGACTGGGTAGAAGCCCATTTTCAGTGATGCCTGGGAAGAAAAGCTCCAAATTATTACCAAACATTTTAATTTTACAATAATTTTACTTATGATGTTGACTGGGGCATAAGTAATCTGGCACACAGAAAATTTACTAATTGGGATGTTGTCAGTGATAATGCTGAAATACTTACATAGTTCTACAAACCTTATTGCAACAAAAGTACATTTGCAATGGAAGGGTGGCATAAAGCAATGATTTGCAGCTTTCAAAAGCATTGGTAAAGTGTTGTGCCTGGAACCAAGTTTTCTGTTACTATTACTTCATGCAGCAACCACAGATTCTACTAAAGCATACTTTTCTGCATTTACCTTTGGTTTACTAACATTTAGTGCATTGTTATGAAAGTGTCAGGTGTGGGCCTTCTGCGTTGTCCTAGGAATTTATGGGCTTATTTTCTATGTCTCTGAGGGTGTGTGTGTGTGTGTGTGTGTGTGTGTGTGTGTGTGTGTGTGTGTGTGTGTGTGTGTGGCAACGTGTCTGCGCACAGAGGTGAGTACACAGGCATGGAACTTGCAACAAGCTGCTTCTCATTACTGTGGCCATTATTTAAGGATGTGCTCATTCATTTCATTAAACTACTTGACTAACAGACATCTGAGATGTACACAGTATTAAAATGGTTGTAACTGGTTGGCACATGTATGTGTATGTGAGAGAGAATGAGAGAGACACAGGAAGTGTGGATTGCAGTAGGTTGCACTCTATGTGTCTGACAGCAAAGAGCTGAATACATTGCTGTGCCCACTACTTATGTATTTATCCATTCATTTGATCAAAATCAGACATGCAAGGTGCAAGGTCAAAAAATAACATGTGTGTGTGTGTGTGTGTGTGTGTGTGTGTGTGTGTGTGTGTGTGTGTGTGTGTGTGTGTGTGTGTGTGTTTGTGTGTATGTGTGTGTGCAGGAGGTGTTGCAATGGACTGCACAGTATATAACTGGCAGCAAAAACCTGAAAAATAATACTGTAGCCATTATTTATATATTTATTTATTATTGATTTATTATTCATTCATTTAATCACAATAAGACATCTGAGGTGTACAAAGTCAATAAAATACTTGTTACTTAAATGTAAGATTACCTATATCACAAGTGATAATTCAATAAAGATAATTAAAAAAAAATAAAGTACTGCAAATGGTATGCACAAATGCAGAATGTTGATGAAAATGACTGACCACTGCAGTCATTTGACCTCAGTTAAACAGATGTTGATTTGGCTTGGAAATTCTACTGTTTGTTTGAGTAAAATAAGTTGAAATACACTGGTGTGACCATTATTGCAATTATTATTATTATTTGATCAGAATCAGACATCCAAGGTGTATACTGTCAATATAGTGGCTATAAAAAGTAAGTTTTGAGGGAGACTGTTTATGAAAGTGACTGATCCCAGCTATTGCCTGATCACAGTTAAAAAGTATTTGACCCTCCATAGTATAGCACCACACCAATACAATTAGCTCCATCCATTTGTTTGCTCCCTGCAGCTTCCCCTTATTTGAACTCCCCATCCACCTGTCAGATACACTCACCATGTTATCCATTACTTCCACACCACTTTCTTATTCTGACCTACCCAGAAGAAATCTAGACTTTTTTGCCTTGACACCTTTAAGGAACCTAGTAGCATTAATAATCTCATTCTTTATACACCCTTAGCTACTATCTGTCTCTCATCCCAGCTGGAATTTCACCTATCCATATCTCCATCCCCTTTCCAACAACCAAGCTCTCACTCTCTAGTCTGACTATACAATCTAAAGCAATACTCAGCAATCATTACCCTGTTCTTTCCTCTTTACAAACCAACAGCTGTTCAAAGTTTTAAAATAATGTGTCATAGATGCACAGTGTTAGAAACAGACAGCTAAATGCTTGAAAAAATAACGTGTAATGAGGAGCTGGCAGTGAAGTAAGGAACAAATCACTTGCTGATGTGAACAGGGCATGTCTAACTGCCACACAGCAAAGGTCAGAAAGAACCAATGCAGCAAGGAAATATTTGGTAGGGCATACAGTGATCACAGCAGTAAGTCTAGACTTTAAATGTTTATCATTTCAATGACCTTTGCTTACAGCTGTGCCCAAAACATTTTTCACTTCCTTTATTTACTGTTTTTATATTTTTGATAAAAATATAAGCAGCTGGTATGCAGAATGATTTGCCCCAGAATAAAATCAGAAGGCATTCTGTAAAATGTGTTGAAATATTAATTGATTAATTAAATTGCATTACATTATTTATGACAACAGGTAAACAGATGTTACAAAAAATTATAGCTGTAGACTGTTTTCAGTGAAAAATCCAGTGTACTCAGATAATACTTCTCATTACCTAAAGCCTGCATTTTTATTAGGCGCACATTCTAAAGAAGTACAAGTAATTTTATTCAAGGTTCAAATCAAGAAAGCTAAAATTTCTGTTTGTTGGTCACCAGGTCTTCATACAATGAGAATCCCTTAAATAAAAGTCCTTTTTATTGACTATGGCATTTAGGTTCATAGATTAGTACTAGACTAACTGCCCTTGTGAGCCATTTTAAGCTTAGCCAATTGTTCCTTGTGAGACTCAAACCCTGCACCTTGTGCTTGTAAGGCAAACACCTTAACCATTAGGCCACCCTTCCCATTTTGTAGACCATATGATTATGGTATTTCCTGTTCATCTTCAGTAGCAGTCAGGCTGCAAACACAGAGACATGGTTTGATTCCCATTAACTGCATTCTTTTATTACATTCACTTTTCTGTGAGCATCATTTATAACCCCATAATCTAAATTACAAAGAGAATCAAGATCCAGTTTAAAATAAATGTCATATTAATCGATACCAGTGCACATTGTCCTTTTCCTAGACCATATAGCCTTCTAAATGGTCTGCCAGAAAATGTCCTAAATTTAACTTTTCATTTTGTTTACAACCTTGTCTTTATTTCCAAGGGTCAGGTTCCACGCTCGATCTGCAATGAAAATTGTCTACCTGGACACAGAAAAGCCACAAGGCGAGGTGAACCTATTTGCTGCTTTGACTGCATCATGTGTTCCAAGGGAGAAATTGCCAACCATAGTGGTAAGACACTCTTAAATCAAGCTGAATAAAATAATAAGTAATCATATATTGATTTCTAAACAAACCTACATTCCATTCTGGCTTAGAAGTCAGAATTTTAAAGTTTGATATTTTGATGGGAATTAAGCTGAATTCAGTTTTGAAAATTGTATTCTAAAACTAAAGCTAAATTTATATTTTTTGGAATTTACTAAAATGTAATTTGACCAAAAGCATTCTGAACATTACTATCTTAATTTTAGATTTAAAAGCATTTGCTGTTTAATTTTTAATACAAAAAGAAGTAACCTGACATCTGTTATTTTGATTTATCCAATTAAATAACATGAAGTGTATTGTTTTAATTTTAAGAATGCATCTGATATGGACTGCTTAAAATTTTATTAGTAATCATTCCTCTAACATACATAAGTGAACTGCATGAGTATTATATTTCATGGATATAGCACAAGTGCTTGCATGCTATTATCTTGCAACACACAAATCACTATAATTTTTCCAACTACTCTAATTTACTGAACTGAATAGCCCCACCAGAAACCTAACTGCAACCCTCCAACTCCCACCTGGTCTCTAACCATAATTATAGGCCCCCCTCCACTCTAACCCTAAGGAACTTGATTGATCCTTAAATCTAAAACTCCACTCCCCTCCTTAAACTTAAAGTCCTTGATTGCTCCCTAAACCTAAAACTCCATTCTAGCTGCCTAACCCTAAACTCCCCTCCAGCTCCCTAAACTTAAAATTCCTTTACTGATGCCTAACCATAGATTACCTTCTCACTCCCTAAACCTAAAATCCCCAGTTGTTCCATAATCCTAAATGCAATTGTCACTTTCTAACCCTAAATCTCCCTCATGCTCCCTAAACTGAAATCCCTCTCCCAAATTGTGCTTGAAATCCTAATCTACACTCCCAGTCCCCTTGCTCCCTTTCTGCTGCTACCGCTTACCTTGTTCGAGCTCAGCTACTGTTTTCAGGTGAGGAGTGCAGGTCCACTCCCTCTACATGGCTTGCTACACCTTGTCAAAATACATAGTCAGATTCAAGCACGAGCAGTAGCCTGTGTGAGCTACAAAATGCCTGAGTACCTGCCTTCAGGACAGCAGTCTTCTAGTGCCTGGGACTTGAGCACTTGTAGTAGACCAATATTTCATATTAACATGAAATCAGAATGAACAAGTAGATCCACTTATTACTGCTTATGGTGACTTGCCACTCCCGCATAAATGTAAATTCAAAAGCACCTAGAACGTATGCTAAATTCTCAAAAAAGAATATAACCGAGTCAGTTTAAGTTCTAGTGAGTTATATAAATTTCTGACACTGAATTGTTATTTAAACTCAACTGTCACTCCCTACCCCTACATCTTCCTTATGTTCTTTAAATCTCAGTCCCCCTCCTGAATGGTTCATGAAATTCTAATCTAAATTCCCTGCCCTCAACATCTTCTTAAAATCACAAAAGAAGTCTTCACCTCTGTTGAAAACTGGCTTCACAATACCCTATTGTTCAACCAAAAAAAAAAAAAAACTACTCTTATTCCTCCCCAAAGCAAGTCTGAAGGACAAATCCAGTTTCAAAAATCTTCTAACTTAAAAATACAGAGATAGAAATTGTTACCCATACAAAACTACTTGGTAAGACAATTGATGACAACCACAGATTTGAACTCCACACTCAAAACAGTATATAAAAAAAAAAAAAAAACTCACCAGAAACGTGGCATATTTTAGAGGCATAAAAATGTTCTTACTAATTCTGCTGAAACCACCCTAGCAACCACTAACCTCCTTCCTTCACTCTTATATGGTGCCCTATCCTTACTAACTTGCAGGTATCTGTTAAAACTAAACCTGAAATATACTACAACAAAGTTGCTAAATTTACTGCCAATAAACAATACTATGCACATCACTATGGGTCTATATTATAACATCAAATTTTATAAAGTCTGAATGTTATAATATCGAACCAGTAATGTCGAACACTGGAAACAGCGAAGGTACAGGACACCGAATTCTTTCCCAGGGAAAGAATTCGGTGGGCTGTTGCTGTGGCTTCACTGTTATCAGCATTCAATATGTTGGAACATTACGGGTCGGGTTCAGGTAAGTGTGCGAATTTGTGTAGGTTAGGGGGTGGGTTAGGTGAGTTAGGGTTAGGGAGCAGGACAGGTAAGTGTATGGTTGTGTGGACGTTAGGGTTAGGGAGTGGGTCAGGTAAGTGTGCGATTGTGTGTAGGTTAGGGTTAGGGCCGGGTTAGGTGAGTTAGGGTTTGAGCGCGGGTCAGGTAAGTGTGCGGTTGTGTGTAGGTTAGGGTGCAGGTTAGGTGAGTTAGGGTTAGTGCGCGAGTGAGGTGAGTGTGCGATAGTGACAGACCTTAGAGTTAGGGTTGGGTTAAGGTAAGTGGATAGCTAGTGCATGTAAAGTTTGGTTTAGGTTTAGGTGTAGGATTTTAAGTGTATGTGTGTGGATTGCTGTTTTTTGTGTGTGTTTGTGTTGTGTATATGTTTCTTGGAATAGCAATTTTTTTCCCTGGGAAAAAAATTCACTATTCTGACTGTTCGATGTTTTTGGATTTCTGTGTTTAGGGTTCGATATTATAACATTCGATGTTTATGAACTTCGATGTTATAATATAGACCCATCACTACAAGGCCCTGAAAAGTTTGAAATGGCATGGACATTGACTACTTTTCTCTACCCCTATCTGTACTGAATCTCTACCCATCATCACTTCCTCATCTTCACCTAGCTATCCTACCTTCTTTACACTTTAAATAACCTCTTCCTATCACCTTCTCCCCATTTATACTAATCTTGCCTAATCTCTCTTCCCCTTTATGGTTACAATTAAATTAAACGCATGACTTTTACTTATTACTACTGTGAATTGCCAAAAGGATGCTCTTCAGAACTGCATATTGTGTTTTATTTTGCTTTTTGTCATTGTTCTCTTTAACATATTTTTTATATATTTATGCCTTATAATATTGTTGATTATTTTTGAAATGTATAATTTCACCTTATTTTTATATAATTTTTTTGAAAAATATTTATTTCTCTGTTAAATGGAGCATTTCTCCCTGTGCCTCTGCTGAAAATGGGCTCTTGAGACACAGTCAGACTTTCCTGGTAAACAAATGTCAATAAATAAAATAAATAAATAAATAATCCATTCAGCAAACATGTCTTTAAAAAGCGTGTAATGAAATTATACAGGCAAAGTAGCCAGAAGAAAGACAGGTTCTGTGAAATATGTCTCTAAGTTATAATTAATGTATCCCCATTCACCAGCAACATCATTTGGAAAGACATTGGGCCGGATTCACGAAGGCTTGCATGGAGTCTAAGAGTAGAGTAAGCCTCCATGCAGCCAACATGTCTGCCGAGCGATCCAGGAACAGCCGGCAGGAGCATGCAAAGAGCTCCTAAAACTCCTCTTACATGGACAGGGCTAGGATATGCAAATTACCTCATTTGCTGCAGAAAGTTATGCAAATGAGGTAAATTTGCGATCCAGGAAACCCTAACCTGTCCGAGTAAGAGTAGTGTTATGTGTAGAAATGTACTCGGTTGTCAACTGAGTACCGTTCTGCAAATAGCAAAACTGAGCTATGACAGCTCCAAATAAAGGATGCATCCAGTTGAGGAAGCATGCCAATAGCCAAATATATGGCCATTGGCAATTCTACCCGTTGCAAAAAAAAAAAAATTAATATTTTTTTTACCTCGATCTCCAAAGTTTAAGCATAGCGCAGCATCGTGCAAACGTGCTGCGCTGTAAAAACCCAAAAAATAAATAAATAAAATCCAAAAATAGGCATATTATTATAAATATACATCTGCCATGCAAGTGAATGGCAGGCTGAAGACAACATGACTACTGAGTAGAGGTTGCTAAGGGGGGAAGCTTAGTCTAAGAGATGTAACCAAGCATTAGTAGGCAATCTTATGCAAATGAGGGTAAGGATAGTGAATCCCAATTTCACATGGCAAATGATCAAAGTCCATGGAGTGTAAGAGTAGGATAAGGGGAGTATCAGAGTAGAAGATAGGTGACATCATGAGGGTGGTATGTATGAAAGAATGTAAGCTCATTGGAGCAGAGTGGCATGTGTTTGCTGTCAGTTACCCATCACTGGAAGAGGCGTGTCAACAGGTATCCTAGCTAAAGGCAAGAAATTGAAGTGTATGCCATGGATAATACTAAAGTTTCTTGTAGAAATGCCTGCAACGTGTATGTGTGCGTGTGCGCGCCTGTAAAACCGAGTAAGACTGTGTGCATGTGTGTGCGCCTGTGTGCGCACGTTTAAGCCGGAGTAAGCAAGTGTAAGGTTGTTGAAACCTGTGTAATGTGCATTTGCACCTGTGTGCGCGCATTTAAGCCGGAGTCAGCAAATATTAGGCCGTGTAAGCATGTGTGCGCGCGTGTGAGCTTTTGTGTGCATGTCTGCGCTTGTTTGCACAGCGCTGCCCTCTGTGGAAACAGAAAGGGAAAAGGAAGCACAACAAATAGTAGGAAGTTAACCAAGGAGAACTAGCAGAGCTAGCAGGTGAAAACAATCAGAATCAGCCAATTACACAGGCAGTACACTAGCCCAGCCCAGCCCAGCACTTAAAACTCTGCAAACAACTTTCCACTATGTTTTTCTCAGAGACACTGCAACACTGCAGTAAGCTAATAGAAGTGAAAACTGAAAAAGCTTTACTGAGACAAAGAAATGTTAGGGGCTGCCATTGCTGTTATAAGGCGACATATGCAACATGCTGAGGATGGTGGCAATGTGAATGCTGCTGAGCAATCCACAGTGAGGAGATGGAGAAGAGTGTACAGGCCCAGGGTAACCTACCAGAGGCTACATGAGCTGGAGATAGTGGAGCGCTATAGAGTGGACAGAGACCTCATGCAGAAAATTGTTGAGCTGTGCAGGCCACGCCTCACACACAGAACCAACAGAAGGGAACCCATCCCAGTGGAAACCAAGGTATGTGTTGGCCTAAGAATACTAGCAACAGGTACCTTCCAGAGACCAACTGGTGATATGATGGGGATTTCACAGGCATCAGCATCCAGGGTACTGCACCAGTTCCTGAATGCCATGTCAGCACATGTCGGTGATAATGTATATTTCCCCAGTTCCCGTGAGGTATTGGCCAGCAATATGCATCTTTTCCAGCAAATAGCAGAATACCTTGAGATAGTGAGTGCAATAGACTGCACGCACATACGCATCAAAGCACCAGCTGGTGAGCGGGGTGGGGTCTACTTTAACCGCAAGGGTTTCCCCTCCATCAACTGCCAGGTCTTGTGTGATGCCCACGGCATAATAATGAATGTGTGTGCTGGTGCCCTGGAAGCTACCATGATTCCCATATCTGGCATTTGACACAGCTGTACCAGGCATTTGCCAATGGAGACATCCCTCATGGTCACCTAGTGGGGGATGCTGGATATGCACTGGATCCGTGGCTGATAACACCCATCAGAAATGCACACACACACACCTGAACAGAAACGCCATAATGAGGCACACGCACAAACACAAAATGTAATTGAGCGTGTGTTTGGGCTGCTCAAGTCACAGTTCCAGTGCCTGGACACATCTGGTGGAGCCTTGCAGTACTCACGAACTACATATACCCAAATAGTCATGGTATGTGCTATGCTACATAATATGATCCTGTGAAAACAGCTGCAGCAGGAGCAGCATAGGGCCGGGCCAAACAGCCCCCCACCATTGCTAAGGCCATCACAGGCAGAGCGTGACTCAGAGGAGGAACAACCTGAGCCTGCCCCAGTAGGCAGAAGGAGGTATACCCAGTATGCTTTGGCCTTGGCAAAGAGGCAATGCATAGCATATACACTGGCTGAGTAGGAACCCTGGAAATGATACCTCTCTCTGACTCGCATATATATAGTAAAAGGGATGCCTAACTTGACTCTACCTGTTTTCAAACATGTATAGGGAGTGTAATATGTGCATCTGACATAGACATCTCTGCAGCACCACCTGAGGCATGATTGCCATGTGTTAAGCAATATAAAGCAGTGCTAAACAGCTTTTACCACTATTTAGTATATGTAAACAAAATTGCACACACTAAGTAGCACAACTTTGGGCAATGTTGAGCAATATTGGGCAGCGTTCAGCAATGTTGTTTAATGTTGAGCAATGTTGTGCAAGTTTGGTCAAAGTTGCGGCAAAAGCAGGTAAACGTGGTCATATTTGCTTTACTGTTCCTTAAGCAGTCTGGTCTGCCCAATATGAAAATGTGAAGCAGTGACAGTCCACGAACCCAGGATACTGTGCACTATAGTTACAGTACTGAACCACTAAACCATGACAGTATTTCGCTGGTCAGCCTATAGGAATAAATGTTGATAAGTCTATGCAAAGTGTCTCCTGGAAACCCCACAGGCACAGCATAATCCCTGTAGAGTTATGACACAAAGGTGAGCCCTGCATTACAAATACAACTCGATTTACAACACACATATAGTATAAATGTTAATATTGGGCGTGTTCACACACGTCGACAAATGTAGTGTACTTCACACAGCAGCATACTGAAAGGTCACACTGGGCATGCTCACACACTTGAATAAATGAGGCAAATGTCAGGCAACAACATACTGAAAGGCCAAACTGGGCATGCTCACACACTTAGGCCATGTGTGAGTACAGCAGTGGGCCACACATATCAGACAGTTGCATGTGTTAACCCAGGAACCTCTCACAATTCACCAATCTTGACTTGTGCACACAGTGATATGACAACAGACACATATATAATATATTGGAACCCTGTCATAATCAAATATGTACTACAGATACTTAGGTTGGTCATAGAAAGTTGAAAAGCAAAGAAAAAAAACCCGAAATCAGTATCATCAGTAAACAATGTGCACTGCAAACACTATCTAATCCAGGTCTTGGAAAGATTATCTGCGAAGGAGTCCATACAGAACCATTACACTACCTTCAGCTATGTCATAAATAGCAATGTACACTCATATATGTCCTGAGTCAGGGCCAACTGTAAATTATTGACAATGCCAACATCCTGTCAAACAGGCCCATACATACATACCCACCTCCCACTGACAAAAGGCCCTATCATCATACCAGGAGATATTACATGTAGAATGGGTAAACAGCTCCTTCCAAATCTGAAAACATGGCATCAATTGGATTACATTGTGCCCCTATATGTTTCATAAGTGAACTGCAGAACAAACAAGCCTGCACCTGAACAGTCTGTTGAGCCTCACCCTCTCTACAGGATATGAAACCGTTGAATGGGTTACAGCAACATATGGCACACTTCACAAGTGTTCGTGCACAACAGACCATGGGAACTATAGTCTTATAAGCCGATGAAGTCTGATCTGCAAGGCCATGGAGTCCATCAAGATTGAAGTCAGAAACAGAGCTATTGGAAGCCTATAAACACACAACCCTACCAACTTTGGACTGTTCATGGGCAGATCATGTTTCCCAAACCTGCTAGACTGTTTGCAATGCAGCCACCCAGGACATACATAAATGAAATGAGCTACACACATCCCACATACACCTAGAATAGGCCTTTTCCAACATCCCAGACACATGTAGCCACAAAATCAATAACCTGTGCATAAATATGTATTGTTATCGGATGGATTGGCAACTGGGCCACAGATAGATCACACAAGGTAAGAATTGTGGAGTCCTGTTCAAGCTGGTAACACCTGCTGTCCCCCATGTCTCAGTCCTGAGATTGCATAAAACTAAGTGCACACACATTACCATGTGTAGTCTGATGATGTCAGCATCCCACAAATATAGCAGTGTAAATGAAATCTCCCAGTAAAGCACATAGTGCATCGTGTTAATGCATATCTCTCCATTATCATAACATAGGTAGGGGTTTGAATCCTGCAATTGCTATGTATGTGCGTGTGTGTGGGGATATGTGTCTGTGTGATTTTGAGAGTATTGCCCTTTTGGAGACAAGGCAAACACCTTAAAAGTGTTACATTCCTGTTTGGCAAGTCTGATGATGTCAGCATCCTACAAATATAGCATTGGAAATAACAACTCCCAGTAAAGCATATAGCACGTTGTGTTAATGCGTATCTCACTAGTATCATAGCATAGTTAGGTAGGGGTTTGAATCCTGCAATTGCTGAGTGTGTGTGTGTGTGGGGGGGGGGGTATGTTTCTGTGTGATTTCCTCTGAGAGTATTGCCCTTTTTGGAGACTAGGAAAACACCTTAAAAGTGTTACATTCCTGTTTGGCAAGTCTGATGATGTCAGCATCCTACAAATATAGCAGTGGAAATGAAAACTCCCAGTAAAGCATATAGCGTGTCGTGTTAATGCGTATCTCACTAATATCATAACATAGTTAGGTAGGGGTTTAAATCCTGCAATTGGTGAGTGTGTGTGTGTGTGTGTGGGGTATGTTTCTGTGTGATTTCCTCTGAGAGTATTGCCCTTTTTGGAGACTAGGAAAACACCTTAAAAGTGTTATATTCCTTTTTGGCAAGTCTGATGATGTCAGCATCCTACAAATATAGCAGTGGAAATGAAAACCCCCACTAAAGCATATAGCGGTTCGTGTTAATGCGTATATCTCTAGTAACATAACATAGTTAGGTAGGGGTTTGAATCCTGCAATTGCTGAGTGTGTGTGATTTTGTTGGTCAATGTGTTGTGTGTTTAGCTTTTACTAGTGTATAACAACAGTATGTGCATTGCACACTTCAGGTATCTGTCTGGCAAATACATAAATGTACATGTGACCTCAATTAGTTCATATGTGTGAAGCCTGCTTTCTACATGAATACATCTGTTACCTATGACAGATTGTGCTGCTGCTTCTCAGACCTTCGGTCACATATGTATGTTTGTGACAAGGCCAGCCACTGTAGTGATCTGTGGCCTAGGTCATCTGTGTCACACACACCCATGACAGTTTCTATAGAATAGTGTGAGTGAGGGTTCATGCCTTGAGTATATTTCAGACATGTTCAAACACAACAAAGTATGTCAATAATGGACATTCATTATAGGTGTACAACAACTTTGTGGATATGCATACAGACCCCTTATTGGTTATGTGATACACCGAGGGGCTTCAGAATACCAATGGAAATGTGAATACCAAAGGACAGATGACATAACACTTGGTTGTATGTACACATCGGTACCCGTTCTACATGTTTGGGGCTACTACCTATGTGGTACTATTGGGATGCTATGTTTAACAAACGTGGATGACTATGCTATATTTGGCTTACAGCTTTACAGCATGGGTTGGACAACAGGTATTTGTCTGTATGATACCCTTGTGGAGGATAAGTGTCTCATCCGGAGAATGCATTGTAGGCCACTGTATGCATTTCCAGATGTGGACGGACATATCCCTAGTGTGTTTGCTTGTACCTAAGAGGGCTATATGCCAGACAGGAGTGGTCCCAGGAATGGGTGGCGGTCAATACCACTGGTTACTGGTACAGTACAGTACCGGATGGATCCAAATGCTACTGAGTTTCCTACATCTGTGTGTCAGTTGTCAAGACATCATCTAATGATTGGTCATGGTCAGGCTGTTGAGGTTGTGTACACTACCAGAATGCAAACCAATGACAGATAGTAACAGTATCACCCACAGCATAGTGTCAAACCATGTCATACACACGTGTACCCAAGTTAAAATGTATGTGTATTAAAATGCATACTGGCCACCAATAGAAACACTGAAGTCTTGACACTGTGTAATACAGGGCATGTCACCCTTCCCATGTGTCCACTATGCACGCACATGCAGACAGTGCACCTCCACCATGTTCACAAATGTACACCTGCAAATCTGTACTGCACACATCACACACGTACTGTCCACTCACCAACACATGCTGCCAAAACTACACACATCAGCCAAGTGGCACATGGGCAGACAATACATTTTTGGAATTAACACTGTTGCAAACAATACTACATTGATTATCATAGCTTTAATGCATCATGCCTGCTCAGATATACCTACAGGGATATCATTACACTGTACTGTTGACAACATGCTAACATTGCTACACTGCTATAAAGTCACCCTGTGCATCAGCACCATGTTAGCCTGTTCCTGCATCAATGTTACAGATGACAGGAGGTGGCACAGTTTCATCATATGCACAGGGTGTGTTGTTGGTTTGCCAGAGCCCGACATTGACCCATCCAATTGACATGTATGTGTGTGTGTGTGTGTGTGTGTGTGTGTGTGTGTGTGTGTGTGTGTGTGTGTGTGTGAGGGACAACAGTACAGCATGGGTCAATGTTGATGTGATGTGTGTGTGTATGTGTTAGCCCTAGGTGTTTGGATTATGTGTGTGTGTCTGCATGCACACAGTTCCACCATGTGGCTGCCATATACGGGAGGTTGTGGGACAGCCACAGACTGTACCTGCCAGGCTGTACAGATCACCGTTTTTGGCCACAGACAGAGAACCTGTGCCTGGCAGGGGTGCAACTGATAGTATCAGGTACTAAGCCAGACTGGGTACTATCATCAGAGGCAGAGGCATGTTGACTGGACCCATGTCCCTGCGGGGACTGGCCAGAGCCACGTGAACATGGTCTTCTATGACGATCTATTGACAGCCCTGCTCCAACATTGCTGGGGCTGGTACTGCCACTACGGGAGCAGCTGTGACTTGTGTGTCGTCCGCGACGACTGCCAGCCGATGATGTTGCTGGCATATGTCCACGTCGACATCTCGGCTGTCCTGCACTGTCCTGGCACATGGACATTAAATTGCGGAGGACATCTAATGTCTCCTACCAACGTCTATCAATGACCTCTGTGTAGTGACGCACTGCACCCGCAAGGTCACTGATACTGTCATTGATAGCGGTGTTATGGGCCCTCTGTGCCCTCAGTCCCTGTCTGGTGTACTGTTTCATACATGCCTGTGCCTGCATTACAGCCCGGAACATACCTGAGGTTGTAAGACCTGTGGGGGCACATCTGCCAGGGGCATTATGACCAGCGGTGCTCCCACGAGAACCTCTGGACATCCGCCTATGTGGTACCATCCCAGGATTCTGGGTATGGCTGCTGTGAGGGGTTGCATGTGCCATAGATACCACACTATCCTGGTCATTGCCTACTGTATGCTGTCCCTCAGCTAAGGCCATTGGTAATGAGGGATGTATTGGCAGTATGAATGTGCGCATAGATGGTGTGGAAAGCTGTGTACTGTCAATTGGCGGAACAACGGCAGACCCTGTCAGACCTGCTTGTGCCACAACACATGTTTCATCATCTACACTATTTGTGGCAGTGTCTTCAGGTTTCCTGCTGCCCTCAACCAACACAACCTCAGCACCTGTGAGAGGGAGACAGGAAACCCACTTTACAATCTGTACATGATGTTAGCACACATGCACACATGCACACATGCACACATGAACACATGAACACATGAACACATGCACACATGCACACATGAACACATGAACACATGCACACATGCACACATGCACACATGAATACATGAATACATGAACACATGCACACATGCACACATGAACACATGCACACATAAACACATAAACACATGAACACATGCACACATGCACACATGCACACATGCACACATGAACACATGAACACATGCACACATGCACACATGAACACATGCACACATGCACACATGCACACATGCACACATGAACACATGCAGACATGAACACAAATACACTACCCACTAAAGTAGACACACACACACACACACACACACACACACACCAACAGCAATCCAGAACATACCCATTAGTGGTTGATGATGGAGTACAGTATCATAAGCCAAAGAGTCCTATCACATGTGTCAGCATGCAAGATGTGTGTTGCTCAACAGCATGCAGTGCAAGTGTAGAGAGTCCCTGTTAATAACAATATACATGTGTTTGATGCATGTGTGCTGTTCAATGATTGGCCTCACCCTGGAACACAATGTGTACATGGACACAACATTGCTGTGCAAGTATTACATGCTTTTCAATGTCCTGTGCACCATCACTCACAGGTATACATACCATGGCTGGATGCACACAACTGTCAGGTGTATAGCAATGACTGCTATGTGTTGTACTGTAGTTACTGTAACTGGATGTAGTGTAGTACAATGAGCCATCATCAGGCAGCACCATGTGGTCACTCAAGGCCACTAATGTGTGTCACACTGGTAACTATCTTGCTGTACCTGAACTGCTGCACTGTGGCTACATTAACCATTTCACAGGCAGTTGTTACATGGGTATGTAAGGTGTTCAATAGGGAGCATTGCCTAACATGAATGTCTTGTTTGTTGAAGAGTTTTGCATTGCCCCATGATAGGCCTCTACCCCTCAGGTATAGTATGTGTGCTGTGTGGATAACATTTGGGGTACTGGAGCCTGACCTGACAGCAGGTGTATACATACGCCATGTGTATCATATTGACACGTACTGCGTATGACAAAGTGGTGTATGTTGTGTGCATGTGCATTGACTCTGCCTATACAATGTCCACTACAGTGTACCACAATAGTTTGGGATACTCTGTGTATATCATGTGTTTGAGGCAGCCACTCATGCTGCTGGGATGTGCATAGTCCCACAGGAAACTTGCAGAGCATGCATTATGTGTAGGTGTTGTACATGTGTAAATGGCGTAAAGCCTACCTATGACATGCACGTGTTATTTGCCATATGAAATGTAGAACACTCACCAGCATGGGTCTGCTGTCTTGCTGTCACACCAGAGGGACCTACAAGGATATGAGACAGTTTGTCAGTGTCAACAACTGTGGCATTGCTGCTGTGACATTGCAATTTTACAGTAGTACAATGGTTGACAGTCACAGGCATACAGATTATGTTCAAAATTATCAGTATTGCACAACACCAGGCTCCACATCTTCCAAATACACAGAACACATCTGACATATGCATGTTCTAACAATCGAGCTAACAGTAGTCTACAGATATGCCATGTTATCTGCACGCTCTGTGTCAACTTGCTGGGTGACTCAGGCCTCCATGATGACACATGTTTGTTGTAGTGGTTGGCCAGGAGCCACCACGCTGAGGAGCAGCTCTTCCACTCTGGTGAGGGGCGGGTGTGATGCTGCACCACCACCTGTGGCAAGCTGTTGTCTGCAGACATCAGAGTCATGCTGCCAGACATGTCTGATTAAATCACTGCAGTGATGGCGTACCTGCTCATAAGTCCAGTTATGCATGCCTATGTCATTAACCCGACAGACAACATCCTGCCACAGTGCAGTGTGCTCATGTTGGTCCTGACTGGTTCTGGTGAACAGCAGGGTGTGATGTTGTACTAGTGTGGATATGATTAATTCCTCCTCTTCAGGGAAATAGGCAGGGTTGCGATGATGAGACATGTCCCTGGAAGAAAATAAGACAATTATTGTGAGCAAGTCTTGTGGCACACTTAACATTCTAAAGTACAGATATCAATGAAATGCCATATTTAGCAACCTATTGGCTGTCAGTAGATACACACGTTTAATCCCACACATTAGTGCTCAGCCCACAACTGCCTGACAGTGCCTTGCACATTCTATATATTAAACCATGTTCTGCACAGCAACAAAGTGAAACCAGTATGTAAGACTATACAACAGCACATGGCACACTGTATGTGACACAATGCACCACGTAGCCACAGGAGGTATTTATGATGCATACAGAAATTTGTCATCCATTGAAATGATTGTAAAGTACAGTTACAGTACTACCAGTACACCACACTACATGTTGATATCAAACTCCTAAGTAACATATGTGCACATTCATCAATATAGGTGGCATACTGCTGTACTACACTATACATGTTGCTAGATATGCACTTATATCCTGTAACACACATACGACCCAGGCCATGTTACAGGCATACCCACACACACATCAGACATACCTACAAGACACAAAGGTATGGCAACCCAGATGAGCTTTACCTGTGTACCATACAGTACTGTGTGTCAGCACTTACAAAACCTCCTACCTGAGGTATGTAATGTGTGGGGACTACAGGTAACAAACAAAACAGTGTTTCAAAGCAATGTGGATATACACCATACTGTGCTGTTTAGGCCTACAGCTTCAGGTAGTACTACAGTACATACGGGATTTGTATTCACTAGTGTCAACGATCAATGAGCATACATGTACCACTTTAGCCTACAATGGCACACTCCAGTCAACACCATGGGACCATGTCACACCGTATACCATACTGCTTTTGCTGCCTAGCAATAGCATACATATCTTTTGCGGGGATCAGAGCTAGAACACTACATACCATGATATAAAAGTTCAACTAGAAAAGAATAAGCAGGTTCTGAGGAAGCTTGTTTTATTCAAGTGAAAGCGCTTAACCATTCTTTGTTTGTTGGCATTACAATAAACTTTTGTTCACTTCTACTTGGTTTCATTGAAGGTGTTGTGGACTGTTATGAGCGTTGAATAGAGGTGAATTCCCAAGACACAGAGAAGGAATTTTGCACACAGTGCATTTGCTGCTTATTCTTTTCTAGTTGAACTTTTATGGTTGCTGCACTATTTGCTTCAGTTGAGTACCATGATATAAACATTTACCCACTGGGCTATCACACATATACACAACGTTGACACATTCACCTACACATTCACCATCACACTCAGTCAACCTCACATAGCAATTAATGCAACATGTACATGCGTGTGTGTATCAGGTCATAGGTAGCTCATAAGCTATTAGGCATAGGGCCTATAGAAGCCTAGCCATATGGTATCCTGCCCTTCAACACCCATGTAATTTCAGTTCATGTGCCCCTGTCATGCAGAGCCACAGAGGTGATTCCCGGGTTGCATTTCCTATGTCACATCCATTCATCATGATTATTCATGACGACTGCTAATGAGGACCTTTCTTTGCTATTGATAGGTATACCAAAGAAAAATTGAACACCAACTGTAAAATAACAAGCTGAGCAAGCCAAAAAATACTCCCCACACTGTAGAAGCACGGAAAAGTGCTAGATGAAACCAAACAGCATCAAGAAAATAATAAATGCAGTACTGCAAAAGGTAATAGGTAATAATCCAAACAGAATATAATCCAAACAGAATTTATTGAAGCGCTTTTCGTCTGCTACTAGTGGCAAACTTCTTCAGAATAAAAAACAAGTTCAATCAAAACCATTTTATACAAGTCACATGGTTAATTAATGACCTAATTAAATGCTCCTTAAGTTTTAAAAAACCATACTAAAAAAAATACCAAAAAGTAAGAATTCAATTATAAAAGTTCAAACATGAAAATGTGACCATAAAAATATATAAGAATACAACAGTAAATAATACACCATAATAAAAATATCATAATAAAAATATATATAAGAAAACCTTTTGCATTTACTTCTTGTAGTGTACAAACAGTAAATTGTAACATAGGTAAACAAGTGTGTTTGTTACTAGGCTAGAGTGTTACGCAATATAAATAAGTCTATCTCTTAAGACTTAACATACTGAGGAGACTGCCAATAGAGCAAGCCTCATTCAGACCAGGTGGGTGATAGGATTCCAACCTAATTTGCCAGTAAAGCTCTAAAACTAAGAGCTTTACTGCAAATGCACCCCCTCTGCTGTCATGGCTAACTTGGTCAATACCTATGAATTTGAATAGGTGGTTTGGATGTTCTGAAACATGTTTGGCCAGTGCATTGGTAAGCTTACATTTCCTGATGGCGTACTGGTGTTCATAGATTCTTTCCTTGAGTTTACGTTCAGTTTTGCCAACATAGTGGGCAGTACAATTTTGACATTGGGCTAAGTATACTAACATTTTTGAATTGCATGTGAATCTATGTTTTAGTTTGTATTCACCCCTGTCAATGTTGAATCTGTTTGATTCTGTGATGTATCTACAGTAGTTGCAGTTGTGGCATCTAAACATCCCTGGTGTTCTAACTGGTAATTGTTTAGTTTCAAACCAGGATTTTAAATTCCTCCCTTTTTTGTAAGTTACTAAAGGTGAAGCACCTAATTTGGTGGATACAGTTGAATCCACACCAAACACTTGCCAATTCTTAAGAATGATAGACCACAAAAAATTACTGTCCACTGTATACGTGGTAATAAATCTAGGAGTGTCAATCGAATCTGTCCTGTTAGTGTCAACTTGTATGCTATCGTCACTAATCATTGTAAACGGGACCTTGTTCTCTTCTACTCTAACTTTAAGTAATGGCACAAATAACTTGTTGTTCCTTTTCATGCTAATCTCGTATGTTAATTCATCAATTAACTGAATGGGATACCCTCTACTTAAAAACATGGTTTTAAGTATGTTACATTCAACTGTAAAGTCTTCATCTTTGCTGCTGATTCTGGCTGCTCTAACAAGCTGTCCCTTCACCACTGCACGTTTCTGTTTGTAAGGGTGGCAACTTGTAAAATGAAGGAAGGTGTTAGAGTAAAGCGGTTTCCTGTATATCTTTGATGTATAACAAGCCATGTTCTTGTCTTTAGATAGAAGGATGTCAAGGTATGCTATTTCATTGCTTCTAAAAGTAGAAGTGAATGCTAGAAAATCAGTAGAGTCATTCAAAAACTCCATGAATGTAGTAGCTTCAGCTTCAGTTCCGTTAAAGAGGACAAAGATGTCATCCAAATACCTGGTGTAGAATATTATTAAGTCAGAAAACCTAGGGTTGTTAAGAATGTGCAGGTGTTCCCACTGGGCCATGACCAAGTTGGCCACACTGGCTCCATAAGGTGACCCCATACCAACTCCCGTTGTCTGCAAGTAATGGTTGTCACCAAACATAAAGTAATTCCTAGTAAGTGTTAAGTCTAGCAATTCAATTACCAGAGAGATGTCGTGCCCCTTAGCCCCTCTTGCTTTTAACCTGTCACTTACCCATTCAATGGCTATTTCTTGGGGAATGCAGCTATAAAGATCTTTCACATCTATTGTAAGCATGTTATATTGTTGGTCAAATCTTAGTTCGTTAATTTTAGAAAGGAAGGACCAAGAGTCTTTGCATATCTGAGACTCAAGGGGAATGTATTTACTCAGAATTTGATCTACTACCTTAGCACATGCGTAAGTGGGTGATCCACGGCTGTCAATAAGTGGACGCATGGGAGGATCGGTGATGTTCTTGTGGATTTTAGGTATTCCAAATAAATACGGTATCCTCGGATGTAATGTGGTCATATAGTTGTACTGGTCTTGGTTTATCCTTCCTTCTATAAACATCTCTTCCAGATGGTCTTTAATTACTCTGTAGGCATGATTGATTTCATTTTTTGAACTCACAACATAGGAAGGAGTGTCCAGAATTGCTGCCATACAGTCCATATAATCACTATTGTCGAAAATTACAACCCCTCCTCCTTTATCTGGTTTACATATACGTAGATTGTTCATGAGGAGAGTGCGGATGTTTTCAATTTCTTCACTGTTGGTATGTGTGAAGGTGTTTGTCCGATTCTTAATATACCTCCGGATGTCAAGTTCGCATATTAATTCAAACATAGCTAGGAGTGGGTGTAAAGGAGGGTTATAGGTGCTGGGAATTTGCAACCTATTATTAACTCGCAATAATTCTCCTCCTCCCATCATGAGTTTGAAGTTCAATTTACGTGTAAAAGTTTTGACATCAATAATGGCTTTAACTAAGTCCATGTGGTGTTGTGGGACGTATGTAAAGCCTTTGGCCATTAAGTCTGCCATGTCAGTGGAAATGTCAACTCTGGAAAAATTATATACATTAAAGTCTCCTAAAGAGTTAGTGGTAATATTAGGTACTGATTGAGTAATCTCTACACTTGACTCTACCTCCTCTGTGTTCTCTACGATTTCTGGATTATTGGATAAACCCAAAATATGGGTTAACGGTTGTTCCTGGGTGGGTGAGAGTAATTCTGACGTTGACGCTGTACTTTGGGTCTTGCTCCTAAAAAATTGCCTTGACCATTGTTGTTGTAGTGACTGTCTGTGTTGTTCTTATTCTGTAATCTATCACTCCTACGTAATTCATTAGGGGGCTCAGTTCTCTCCATACTCTGAATTTCGTTTCCATTGTCATTCTCATTAGTATGTGAAAGGGGTAGGTCAGAGGGGGCTGTACTGGCATAGGTATGATTACGTGTGTGTCCATTATTACTTGAAATTACATTCCCTCTCCATGTCTGACTAGGTGCAGGTTTGGGATACGCTGTCCCTTCCCTGTATGCCTTGGTGTCCCTGTCTAGTTTTTTTGCTTTCACTGCTTGTAATTTGCCCAAGTGTTCGTCTATGTTGCTAAACAATTTACTGTATTCAAATCTATAACTTTCAAAACTTGCATCAGTTTTAATTGATTTATCTAATGCTGTTGCTTCTACATTAAGTTGGTCTATTTGTACTCCGTAATGCTTACTCATAATTTTCAACATTTCAAAACCATGTCTATCATACATACTACATAAATCAAGGTGAAATTCAGAATTTGCAATAAGACCTGTGGGGTACTGGTAATACCTTAACCCTTTAGGTACAATTTTCCTTGTTAAACATTCGTTAAAGTAAACAATTTCTAGTTTCAATTTTTTTATTTTAAGTAAAATACTGTCCAATTGTTTCAATTTATTCTGAATGTCTGTGCCAGTATTATAATTATCAGACTGAGCATTAGTAGACGGTTTTTCATGACTGAATGATGGATTAATATTAATCCAGTTTAGAAAGTTAGGTACATTGTTGTTGTTATTTGCACTCAACATAACCGGCTCGTTGGTACTTACTCGCACTGTTGTAGCCATGCTGCTAGAAGGCTGTGCTTCAATATTCCCTTCATTGTCTCTAGCGTTAACTAGGTTAGCTGAAAAGGCTTCCGTTTGGTTTAAGTTAGTCTTCCTTTGATGTCGTGTCGCTGGTATGTTAGTATTAATTTCAGTTGTTGAAAGTTCTTCAAATTGTCGTAGTTCCACGTCGGCTGGATTTCTCCTCTGCCAAAGAAAGTGTTGTTCAACGTCGGCTGGATTTCTCCTCTGCCTAGGTTTACTAGCACTACCTAACTCTATGTCATACGTCACGTTGCAAACATCAGAGGTAGGCTTGTTGTTAAAGGTATACACTGATCGCTGTTCAGCTCCTGAGTTGGTTATGTCAAACGGAATACAGTCAGCTTTATTATTAATGTCAGGTCCCAAAATGTTATTTGAAACGTTGTTCAATTCTGTGGGTGCTCCTTGAATTACGTTATGTGTGGAAAAAGCAGCATTCATATCCGTACTAGGAGCAGTAACATTAAGCACATGTTTGTCTTTGCCGGCTACATTGTCCGCAAAGGGTAAATTTAATAATATGCCATGGGTTCTTTCAATTTTTTCAATACGTAAAAGTACTGCATCAAGTTTGCTGAAAAGTAAATCAAATGACTTACTGTTGGTGTTCCGTTCATCGGAACAGATAATGATGGCTGGCTGGTTATCAGATGCAGTAGAAGTACCTGCTTCTGATTGATCAACTCTTAAAAGTTCTGGTGTAGCATTGGGAAAGTCACTGGCTGGCTCACGTGAAGACTCAGACGCCATACCAAAGAAAAATTGAACACCAACTGTAAAATAACAAGCTGAGCAAGCCAAAAAATACTCCCCACACTGTAGAAGCACGGAAAAGTGCTAGATGAAACCAAACAGCATCAAGAAAATAATAAATGCAGTACTGCAAAAGGTAATAGGTAATAATCCAAACAGAATATAATCCAAACAGAATTTATTGAAGCGCTTTTCGTCTGCTACTAGTGGCAAACTTCTTCAGAATAAAAAACAAGTTCAATCAAAACCATTTTATACAAGTCACATGGTTAATTAATGACCTAATTAAATGCTCCTTAAGTTTTAAAAAACCATACTAAAAAAATACCAAAAAGTAAGAATTCAATTATAAAAGTTCAAACATGAAAATGTGACCATAAAAATATAAGAATACAACAGTAAATAATACACCATAATAAAAATATCATAATAAAAATATATAAAAGAAAACCTTTTGCATTTACTTCTTGTAGTGTACAAACAGTAAATTGTAACATAGCTAAACAAGTGTGTTTGTTACTAGGCTAGAGTGTTACGCAATATAAATAAGTCTATCTCTTAAGACTTAACATACTGAGGTGCAGTGGTGAAGGGACAGCTTGTTAGAGCAGCCAGAATCAGCAGCAAAGATGAAGACTTTACAGTTGAATGTAACATACTTAAAACCATGTTTTTAAGTAGAGGGTATCCCATTCAGTTAATTGATGAATTAACATACGAGATTAGCATGAAAAGGAACAACAAGTTATTTGTGCCATTACTTAAAGTTAGAGTAGAAGAGAACAAGGTCCCGTTTACAATGATTAGTGACGATAGCATACAAGTTGACACTAACAGGACAGATTCGATTGACACTCCTAGATTTATTACCACGTATACAGTGGACAGTAATTTTTTGTGGTCTATCATTCTTAAGAATTGGCAAGTGTTTGGTGTGGATTCAACTGTATCCACCAAATTAGGTGCTTCACCTTTAGTAACTTACAAAAAGGGAGGAATTTAAAATCCTGGTTTGAAACTAAACAATTACCAGTTAGAACACCAGGGATGTTTAGATGCCACAACTGCAACTACTGTAGATACATCACAGAATCAAACAGATTCAACATTGACAGGGGTGAATACAAACTAAAACATAGATTCACATGCAATTCAAAAATGTTAGTATACTTAGCCCAATGTCAAAATTGTACTGCCCACTATGTTGGCAAAACTGAACGTAAACTCAAGGAAAGAATCTATGAACACCAGTACGCCATCAGGAAATGTAAGCTTACCAATGCACTGGCCAAACATGTTTCAGAACATCCAAACCACCTATTCAAATTCATAGGTATTGACCAAGTTAGCCATGACAGCAGAGGGTGCATTTGCAGTAAAGCTCTTAGTTTTAGAGCTTTACTGGCAAATTAGGTTGGAATCCTATCACCCACCTGGTCTGAATGAGGCTTGCTCTATTGGCAGTCTCCTCAGTATGTTAAGTCTTAAGAGATAGACTTATTTATATTGCGTAACACTCTAGCCTAGTAACAAACACACTTGTTTACCTATGTTACAATTTACTGTTTGTACACTACAAGAAGTAAATGCAAAAGGTTTTCTTATATATATTTTTATTATGATATTTTTATTATGGTGTATTATTTACTGTTGTATTCTTATATTTTTATGGTCACATTTTCATGTTTGAACTTTTATAATTGAATTCTTACTTTTTGGTATTTTTTAGTATGGTTTTTTAAAACTTAAGGAGCATTTAATTAGGTCATTAATTAACCATGTGACTTGTATAAAATGGTTTTGATTGAACTTGTTTTTTATTCTGAAGAAGTTTGCCACTAGTAGCAGACGAAAAGCGCTTCAATAAATTCTGTTTGGATTATATTCTGTTTGGATTATTACCTATTACCTTTTGCAGTACTGCATTTATTATTTTCTTGATGCTGTTTGGTTTCATCTAGCACTTTTCCATGCTTCTACAGTGTGGGGAGTATTTTTTGGCTTGCTCAGCTTGCTATTGATAGGTAGTTAGTTCCAGGGTGTGGTATGTGTCTGAGATGAGAATGTACCACTCCAGCATGTTCTGCTTTTTGACGTTACAAGGTTTAGATCAGTACAGTGTGTAGCTTGTAGGGATTTTGATCTGTTGACATGGAGCATGTCCAACACCTGTGGGTTTGGCATAGCTTTGTATGTTAGGCAGAGGTTGGCTCTGGGTGTGCGGTGCGATACAGTGTAGCTGTGGTTTTGTAAGACAGTCTGCATAGGGCATCTGTTTGAGTCTGGTAATACTCTTTGTGGTGTTTGTGCCTGGCATCTTCAGTTGCTGTAGATGTCTTCTGAGGTACATACCAAAATGCCCATTGTACTCTATGATGGGTTTTATGACTGATGAGTAGAGTGGAACACTGACCTCTCATTTCATGTATGACACACCTTTTGTGATGACATGTGGACCGTACACAGTTTACATGACTACTGTGGCACTGTGATTATCAAAAGGGACACTACTGTCCACCTGTGTCCCGTGGTCTCTTATCACAGTTTTGGTGTTGAGTAGACTACCACCTATGTAGTCATTAATGGGTACAGGGTTTTTAACAAAAGGGATGGCAATACATTTACAACATTGAGCTTGAGCGTACATATAAGCATTCATTGGTGTACATATAGATTTACATGTAGGCACATATACAGTCCACCTTTCATGGTGGGAATATCAATTATGCAAGGGTTGAGAGAGATATAGTTATGTAACAGTTTTGCACAGTCTTGTGCAGAATGCATTGAGGGTATTCTCATGCCATGTATCTTTAGCAGGACTCCCTGTCTGGAAGACTATAAACTTAGCAAATCATACCCACAGCGTTTAAACACCACATGTCATATACCAGCACTGTATGCTGTTTTGTTTGCCACACACTACAACCTACATGAAAATATGCACATAACAACCTTCACCAACATATATATGTCCAGCCTTCACAAACAGTTACAGTATGTACCTTGCTCTATGCACATGTTAAGATGCTAATATATCTGACACATAACTATCTCTACATATGTGTGTGCCATACACACACAAGGTACACACTGTTGTATGTCTGTAGACCTCACGGATGACCTGTTGGGCCTTGCTGCAACATGAACAGTTGTCACATGTGTGCATGGCAGTAATATTACAGGGAGTATTTATAGCTGCTAATGCTACATTACTATACTAGCCTGGTACAGCAGTTGCCAATGCTAAGCTACACATTATATGACTATCATGGATGTGTTACTCTGTCACATCCATGTTTATATAGCTGTTTGCACTACTCCCCCAGACAGCCATTATACACAGTACTGTACAGAACACAGATGACATGATTGGATGTTTGACATTAAATGCTGAGCTACATATGTCACAGTTATGTCCCACTGCACACAGCTACACACTAATTTGTCCATGGCAGTAGTCATGCATGGCATCAGTGCATACATACCTACTGCTGCCACATATGCATGTTTCAAAGTATTTACAGTACTCTTCATAAACATCTACTACTTGCTGGTAATCACATTTCTGTCACATACCTGTTTGTCACTTTCAGGTCCATCTGTTTTTTTTTTTTTGGACAATTTTTTTTTTTGGTGTTGCCTAAGTAGATATAGCTTCTACTTAATTCCCTTTCTTATTAATTAAGTTTTTTTTTACTTAATTAATATATTTGGCAGATGATTCACTAGAGTATCCTTACTCAATTAAACTTTTGCGTTATTAAGTAATAACTCCTAGTTACTCAGACACAAGTTCTGTGAAGCTGTATCAGGTGTAATGTAATGACTGCATTTGGAGATAGCAAGTACAGTCTGCTTTTATAGGTATCAGCACATGTGCATGTGATGACCTCTGCACCAATTGGTGCACAGCATTTGGTAAATGCATACAGCCTGCTGTGCGGTAATTGCAGTACGCACTGTCATAGCAACCCAATGCTATAAAATGCTAGGTTTTGTAGGCGTAGCCCTTTCAGATTTCCAGAGTGGGGTCCATGCTTGTTTGCTGTGTATACTGTTGTTTAAGTCAGAAGGTTGGTATACTTCTTATATCTGAAGCTAGAGGTGTAGACAGTGATGTACATGTTGTACTCAGACCTGACTGTTACCACTTCCAGTACAGAGCTATCAGTGTAGTGTTTAAGTCACCCCTATACACAAGATATATGTGAGTATGTAGTTTCACTTCTACTTATGTAATTGACTGCCATACAACAGTAGTTATTGAGAAGTATTCTTTTGACACATGAACTGTTTGTGGACTGTTATACTGTGCATATTGATGTACTCACTTCTGCAGGGTTTGTGTACTTTTTATTGTTGACATTAGCATAGGAGTCTCAGGTAAACTGGACAATTCCACTACTGAGTATGCCTACCTACATCCTTGGTTGACCCTAAACACATGTATATTTAAAATATAGGGGGGGGATGCAGACATACAGACAACATTATGTCTTATTGTGTGAGTGTTATCTTACTGGACTTAATGAATTGGTGTGTACCTGTTGGTTTATCAAGGCAGGTGGTCTGTCTGCATAGGTCCCAACTGTGAACCTATCCAGATGGTAGACAGATGTTAGCCTGTTATTCTTTGTCTGTGCAACCCACAGGTGTTGTCAGCACTGGTACAATGGCATTGTTACAGTCAGTTGCTACCAGTACATGGCTAGATCCTTTGGTATTTCTGTGTTGTACTCCTACATAAGGGTATGCTTGTGGAAGTCTACACAAAGCTGTTTGCAGAGTGTGTAACAGCAGATGAGCTGATATGCCTGTGTGTTTGTGCCTCTGCCAGGCCTATGAAACACTCAGATACATATCTGCTTGGAGTCAGGGATAGGTAGTTAAAAGTGAGGTACGCCTTCCAACTAATAGACACAGTAAGTGTAGACTTGAGTGAAGCAGTGCATGTGGATTTGTACTCCTTTTATGAAGTGCAAGCGGTGTCTACTGTTATTATTGTGATTATTCATTATGTAATACAACACCTCTCTGACTAACATCAGTACTTTTCAGAGGGATTCAGAGGGAAACAGCTAAAATATGTTTCACAATCAGGAAGTATGGGCTCTACCCTAATCAGATATGCCAGTGTTTGCCCTGCTATGATACTGTGTGGGGGTTGTAAAGTGCCTCAATGACATTATTTGCTGATAGAATGGCTGCTTCTCTTATCACAGTCATGTAATGCAATTCCACAACAATTGCTGGTAAAGATACACAGAACAAGATTTGTGTTATGGCCTTCCCATTTTTCATTTACATTCACTCATTGTTTTGCATGATATCTTTATTTCAGCACCAAGTTATTGTATATCTGCTGTGGCTTAGTGGTATTTCATGCAGTCAAGTGTGTCTAAGGTCTGGGGTTCGAGACTGACAGAGGTGTTTCATTTTGCTGCTGAACAGAACAAGGGCCCTGACATGCAGAGTGATTAAGGCACTTTTAAGCAGTTGTAAGCGGGTTTGCGTGGGTTTGCGCAACGCTTAGCAATACTTAGCTAAGTGCACACATGCGCACACTCGCTCAAACCTGCTAACTACGGCTTAAAAGTGCTTACTCCCGCTAAAGAAAGAAAAGAAAATGGGGAGATAGGAAAGTGGTGAAAAAGGGGGTACAAAGAGGGAAAGACAGTAGGGAAACCCGATCGGGATGTGCAGGATGGGTGTAGGGAAGGTCCATAGCTGCCCCTTTCTTTACCAGCAACAGCTGTGCATATGTTACAAATTTGGAGTGAAATTTGAAACCTTCTACCCCTGAGAGAGGGGTGAGGACAATAAAGTATGTTGTTCTGCCAATTCTAATTATCAGTTAGATGTCCAGCAGACATGTGTGCGAAATGGGCAGCTATGTATGGGGCGTAATTTTTTTGTGGGTGCATGCCCTTTTTTTTTTTTTTTACAGGTGAGAGTGGAATGTGAGGTAGAGGAAGTAAGTATATTTGGGGAGGTAGGTTGGGGAGGTAAACAGGCAAGACAAACAAGATGCATACAGGGGCAGAGTATGACACATGGGGTGGGTGAACACAATTGATGGGGACGGATGTTTGGAAATCGCAAGCCCATGAGCCCACAGATGGTAACAATGGGACTGAGATCCCCACCCATGGGCAGTCACCACTGATCCTTCACAGACCCGAGGGTAGCTGTGCTGGGGGCTGCGTAGGAGGGGCAGGCTCACCAGTGAGTTGTGCCACTCTCGCCTCGAGCTGGCATAGGGGATCAGTGACTAAATGCTGGATCTCCCTACTCACCACAACCCGGATCATTCGGAGGGTGACAGGTGGCCCTTCTCTGCCCACGCTTGCAGGGGGGATGAGCCCCATCCCCTGCAGCGCTTCCACCCGAAGGTGGCACAGGACCAATGGAGGAGGGTAGCCCAGGCTGGGCACCAGACCTGCTGGTGACAAGTGCAATCGCCAGCTGAGGAGGGACAGGTGGGTCAGCTGGGACAGGCCTTCCCATACGTTCTGTGATTAGGTGTGTTTAATTACAACATAGACAACAGCATTCCAAATTAGTTGCAACAGCATGCAGTAATATTCCCATTAACCCAACACACCAGGGTTACAACAGCTGAACAGCAAGCATAACACATGCATATATTGAATGACAGTGGACATTACAACAGCATGCAGGGATGATTGGTGGCAACAGGCCACCAAGATTGTGGTGTTTGAACAGGGCACATGCATCAAAGAAAATGCAGATTTTTATAGAACAATAGGACATATGTCCCAACAAATGTTTTGAGATTAGACATACCCATTGAGGTGTGGAATTGCATTGTTTATGCACATGGAGTAGGGTGTAAAAAGAAACCTCCATTAACATCTTATTAGTGCTTTTAATCTACACTACATTCCTATTGACTGCAGGTGTATATCCCCTACATGTATTATTACACTAGGCAACTTGCATTAGATTGTGTAATGGGTTTGGCTAGTTCATTATATACCTGCCCTATATCTTACATACTAACTGTCCAAGATGCAGATGTTACTGCTACATAGTTACATTTTATTTTTATATTTATGTATCTACATATCTGGATGTGTTCACTTGACTTTTTCAGTTAACTTTCTATAGAACACTACATTTCATGTAGCACACTCACATTTCTGGGGAACACCTTGACAAGCTACTCATGTGCTAGATTTACATATGCATGACAGCCATTTACCAACTGTTGAGGACTGTTATATGCTTCACAGCTACTGGCACTTCCTTCATCCACTTTATATGGGACTGCACAACTGTGGGTTGACAGCACTTTATACAACAGTACTATTTATTTAATGCAAGGGTACAACAACATTTCAAAGTAAGTGACACAGACACACTCCAAGTATTATACCTTTATTAATTACATTAAACACTCTTTTCTACCGACTCTCTCCTTTATTTGATATTACAGTGCATATGGAAGACCTATTCAGGACATATTATACATTTATTGATAGGTTACAACACTCTTTTTCCAGCTCGCTCACTTATTTTATATGACAGTACATGCAGAGATAGTATTCCAGACTTATTTCACCTTTATTAATGGATTACTACACTCTATTTCTGGCTCTCTGACTTATGTTATATAACAGTACATGCAGAGAATTTATTCAGTGCATTTTATATTTGTATTATTGGGCTACAACACTTTTTTCATGCTCTCGCACATATATTATATAACAATACATGCAGAATAATTACTAACCTGCCTGGTGGCGCAGCCTTAGCAGCCTATCTGCATAGGCTTGCTGATTCGCAGCACGGACACCTGCAGCTGTGAAGTAAATGAAGGGATATTGAGACATACCTATCCATTATTTAGACTATATTAGCATGTTTTACATACTGCATTCCATGGCTACCTACTCAGTAGTGGGGCATCTTGCATATGACGGGCCTCCTGGATCCATTGGTTCAGTAGGTCCTGCTTCCATCTCTTCAGGTCTGCATGGTGGTGACAGATCTGCTCACCAGTCCGAGGGATGCCTGTGGCACTGGTGAGTTCATGAGCCAACCGGTTCCAAGCCTCTGCCTTATACTCCGTCCCTTGGAACTGGCTGTGCAGGAGTCGAGACTCATGATGATGGACTAGGAGCCAAACCATGTATTTTGACTCCTCGATGCCCCAGCATTGCGCTCGAAAGCAAGTACCCTCTCCAGTACCAGACATTCTAACTGCAGATGGGAGCTACAATCAGTTATGACGAGTATTCCCGCCTATGGAGCTTAAATATGTCGCATTTTCCACACTTTTTTGTGATTGGCCATTTTTGAAAATTCTTGTCTGACTGCAGACCTGCTTAGCAATGGTTAATCTACCATTTATAAGTATATGTATGTTAACAGTGGATGTTTATCCTAAGTTCTCATGGCTTAGTGGTTCAGTACTTTGATTGTGGTGTACAGTGTCCCGGGTTTGAAACTTGTCATTGCATTTTATTTTACTACTGTCCAGACAGGCTAGGGGGTGTGGCTGTGTTTAGACAATTTTGCTCAACGTTGCTTCATGTTGCCCGACGTTGCTCCACATTGCCCTACGGTGCACTGGTTAGCGCGGTGCACAGCTCCGCGCAAACTAATTGCACTGGGTAAAGCGCTGCTTAGCTGTGGGCAACTAGATTGTGATGGGTAGAGTTCTGCTTAGCTGTGGGCAACTAAATTGCGCTGGGTTAAGCGCTGCTTAGCTACGGGCATTTATATGTCAAGATCCTTCTTACATTTCTATATATACATTTTGTTCACTGATACATAGGCCATTTCAATGCTTTTTAGTAATATTTTAGTCATATATATGTCAGGAATTATTTCATATGCTAATTTAAAACATAAAGTTTAGAGGGGAGTGGTGGGACTCGAACCGTGAATGCCTCCTCTTTGTGCGAAGGCTCTACCACTACGCTATTGCTATTTGGATTGATTTACATAAACATTTGTTATTATGCTCTTCAATGTCGACATTGCTAACTCTAGCTAAGCTATGGGCACACCCGCGCAAACACATGCAAATACGGGCAGCTATATCGGGAATTAGAAAAAAAAATTATATTTTACATTTTATAACTCTACTGGGGGTTTACAATGTGAGGCAGTGTGGTGTTGGGTATGTTGACATTTGAGTGGACTTGCTCATGTGTGTTGACATTTCACAATTCAAAAACTTGCAGGGGCGTGGACCTTAGGACTGCTTGGCAGTCAGACACGCCCCCTGCCTTCCTGCACGGTCCGTGTTAGACTTGGAGTGGAGTCAGCATGCCCTCATGAATATGAATGGCACGCTGACGTCAGACCGTTCAACTGCAGTTTCTGAGTAAGACTTATTTAGTCTTACACAGAGGTTTTGTGAATCCAGGGGATTGAGAATAAAAACAGTTCTCAAACACCCAGTCACTTTTACTCTTTGAAAATTCTAGTAAGACTTGAGAAATGGGTTTGGAATAATCATTAGAAAACCTGAATACATTAACTCATTCTAATGTCAAGAAACAGAACAAATGACATTGAGAATCGTACCAAACATAAATGAAAACTTTATTTGAACTGAAATATCTGAAACTTATACACATGACTTGAAGATTACTGTAGCTTGTTCATTAATATTTAAAAATATATTCCACATCTATGGCAGTGACTAGACTGTAAATGCTCCAAGAGCTATACAAGTTATTGTATGTTAAAAATGCGCTTCCACAATAGTTGTGTGTGTTTATGTGTATGGGGGGGGGGGATTGCCACCAAATTCCATATTAAATTACTGAACTTTGAGGTCACATTATAATGGATGAAAAGGAATATGGGTTTGGCAAAAATGCAAAGATATTTCATTTTGCCATTTTCTTGCATATAACATGAAATTTTGTTTTTTCCAAAATACGGTGATCAAATCTGAGTAATGCACTCTCCAGCTCCATCGTACAATTGGACTGTGCCCTGACTGCAGCCCAAATGGTCCAAGATCAATTAGCAGCTCAGGTGCAGGAGGAACTGGGGGAGGGGGTGGAACTGAGTAGCATATATCAGTTTCCTCATTCTAGGGGAGGAACTGGGGTTCAGTCTCAAGATGAAGAACTGCCTGGTAGAGATTAGATCATGAACTTCCAGGCTGTAAAGCAGCTGGCATGACGGCTGGTGGTGGTGCATATCATGTCGGCATCACTCCACACAGTTAGGACTCCCTTCCCAAAACAACTCCTGCCTCCCAACTTTTAAACTTAGATAAACGGAGTAGTGAAATCAATAAGGAAGATGCGTCAAGGCAGTCTCTTCCTGAAAAGAGTGTGCCACCACCTACTGAAAGGCTGTCCAGGACTTCACTGATCCTACAGGTGGGAATGAATGGGTTACTAGGAAATAATTGTGATGTGTGCGCATGTGCTTCTAAAAAAAAAAACATTAGTATCACTTCAGAAGCTATATGAATTGTTGCCTTAACAAACTTTTTTAAAACTTCAAAGCTGTTTTTTATTTTCTCATCAACTCATAAGGAAAAAGTGCACTGTGTCAATACAAGACTGAATGATGGTAGTGAATGCTCGTATAGTTTGTAACAGCCTAAACTCTCAGGACTTAGCAACAAAAGAAGCACATTAACTTTCCTGCCCTGTTGAATTTCTTGACAAAAGAAGGTGTACTGACATTATTCAGCTTCGCAATTCCTGTTTCATCAGCATACCAGCACTTTCAATTCTAGATAATTCCACTAATGTTGTACAACCTCAGGGAATATGACAGGGTGCAAAGCCCCTTGTGTGGTGAGTGTGGTGACCTTGCCTCCCACTTTATGCAGGTGTAGCAGATCGTGCCTATGTAACAACTTTTTTTGACAAAACAGACTGACAATGACTCAGGAATTATTAGTAACTGTACCACAGCATATACTTTACCTTAACATACATACTGCTGTACCATAAAGATAAAATGCTGTGCCATAAAATATACTGCTGAACTATAACATATACTGCCGTACCTTAACATATATACTGCTGTACCATAACATATATAATGCTGCACCATAACATATAATGCTGTACCATAAAATATACTGCTGTACCATAAAATATACTGCTGTACCTTAATGTATATACTGCTGTACCATAACATATATACTGCTGTACCATAATATATACTGCTGTACCATAATATATATACTGCTGTACCATAACATATACTGCTGTACCATAATATATATACTGCTGTACCATAACATATACTGCTGTACCATAACATATATACTGCTGTACCATAAAATATACTGCTGTACCATAACATATATACTGCTGTACCATAAAATATACTGCTGTACCTTAATGTATATACTGCTGTACCATAACATATATACTGCTGTACCATAATATATACTGCTGTACCATAATATATATACTGCTGTACCATAACATATACTGCTGTACCATAACATATATACTGCTGTACCATAAAATATACTGCTGTACCATAACATATATACTGCTGTACCATAAAATATACTGCTGTACCATAACATATATACTGCTGTACCATAACATACTGCTGTACCATAACAATAACTGCTGTACCTTAACATATATACTGCTGCGCTACCATAACATATATACTGCATATGAATTATACTTGGTCAGTAAAGAATAATCCATCATTCTTCACTGCCCGATAAGGGTTCAAATGGAGAGATGATGGGATCCGAATGGCGAGATGATGGGGTCTGAATGGAGAGATGATGAGGTCTGAATGGAGAGATGATAAGTCAGCAAGAAAAGGAGAGTAGTATTGCTAAAATTGAATTCATCCTCAAGTCTTAGTGAGTACTTATACAAGCTGGATTTTGTTTTTCACAAAATCTCACCAAGATGACACTGATATATAGACTTTATTTTACATAGCATATATCATGGATAGAAGTAGATCAACAATTAAAAGAGATAGCTGGGAGCACAAGACTAGGATACAAAAGTGCCCAATCTTGGTAGTCACACTGGTGCAAGGACTGGAAAAAATGACAGTGTAGAATCCTCAAAATATGGAAACATCCTTAGAGTGGGGCTAGGCAAGTCCCGGGGGGGTGGCCCCCTGTTGTAGAAGGAAGTAGCAGTCCACAAAAATCAAAAAAACTGATAGGCCAAAGAAGAGCCATAAAGACGATGGACTGTTGAGGATAAGAAATAAATTATATATCGTTACTATTATGCAAGAAACCCAGAATTTCCAGACACAAGATATACAAAAAGATTAAGAGAGAAATTAGAGGACAGAAAAATAGTTCCACAAGAAAAACTGTCAGATGCTTTAAATAAAAATGTGTGCTCATTAATACAACCAATTTATGAAAAAAAATGATACAAATCAAGAAACTTTGATCTGTTTGGAAAAAGAAGCATCTGAGGAAGTGCAAAAATATAAACAACAAAATTTGGAGATTTTTGAAAGGTATAAAAAAGAAATATGGATATGGGAAATAAAGAGAGATTTGATGTGGTGAAATAGTTATGCAAAGTTGAAACCCAAATTAATCAATACAAAAAAGGTAGCCCCAAAAATATTCAAAGAGAAATACAGACAAAGGCATCCATATATGGACATTTTACAATAAAAATATAATGCCACAAAGAAGGAACATAGAAAAGAAGATCAGTAAAGTAGAAGTTAAAAAAAATAGAAGTTAAAGTTATGGAGTGCCTGCAAAGTGAAGGATGTGGTGTAGAAGGTCTAACACAGGTTACATCACAGCATGATGGAACTAGTCCCCAAAGTAAGAAGAAACAGGAAGATCAGGAGACATCTGAAGAAGAAATGTGGACATGGGAACGTAAAAGAGATTTAATATGGTGTAATAATTATGCAAAGGAGAAAGCAAAACTAATCAGTACAAAATGAGCAGCAACAAAGATATTTGAAGAGAAATACAGGCAAAGGAATCCAGACATGGAAATCTTCACAATACAAAAAAATAAGAAGACAAAGAGGAAAAGTAGAAAAGATTAGTAATGGAGAAGTTAAAGAAATATAAACTGAGGTTATGGAGTACCTGCGAAGTGAAGGATTTAGTTTAGAAAATCTAATTCAGAAAACACCACAGCAGGACAGAGTAAAAGATATCCAAATTAAAAAGAAATCAGTGGAATGGGAAGCAAATGATCAGTCACCATATGAAGATATTTTGGAGACTTCCACAGGAAACCAGTATAAACTTTTAGTTGGAGCTGGACAGCAAGGGCGGGAACAGGAAACTATGGCAATACTGATGCAGTCAATGTTGAGGAGTGATAGGCCTGTGAGTTCCTGTATGACAGCACAACAGATGACACAGGATGGAATTGATGAGAATGTGCCACAGGAAG